>NW_012113697.1:3089804-3096088 GCF_000951035.1 Colobus angolensis palliatus
AAAAAAAAAAAAAAAGAAAAAGAAAAAATTGATAGGCACCATCGTCTTCATCATCATCATCTCTTTATACCTATACTAATTATTATAACTCTCACCAGCCAATGATTCTGAGCATGGGTATCTAGAGGGATCCACCTGCCTCAGCCTCCCAAAAGTGGGTTTTGAGGGGTCTGACAGATGGCACTATCGTATCTGGATCATGTTTCTCTGTGACTAAGGCATCTCCTGTCTTACCGGTCTCCTGTCTTACTCTTATCTAGAAATAGCCTACTTAAGAATTATTTTTTTTACTGTGGTAAAATAAACATAACATGTGTCTTTTCCCTCTATCTCAAATGCTCTTGCCCTTCCAGCATCTGCCCTTTTACCACGGGGTGGCATTCGCCAGATACTGGTGCCATGTCCTTGGACTTCTCAGCCCTAGAACTGTGAGAAATAAATTCCTTTTCTTCACAAATTTCCCAGTTTCCGGTATCCTGTCACGGCTGCGTAAAATGGGCTAGTCAACTGGGGTGTTCAACCACAGCAGGATAAATTCTGTCACCTCCTTCAGCGTTTCCTGTAGTCCTCTTCCCCTCCCACTCTCTTACTCCAGATACCAGTTGGTCATGGTGCTGTTAACAACATACTGTTGTATTTCCTTAAAAAAAGAAAGAAACTCATGTCAAATCCTATACCTTCAGATCATCCAGGTTAGGCGGGAGTGGGCCGGGTTTGAAAGAAGAGACACCAGTTTGTCCAGAAAAACTGTTCTTGACAGGAGACAAGGGGGTATTGCTCAGTGGCGTTGAAGAAGAGTTTGGATTTCTGACCATCTGTTCATTTGGTTCTCTAAAAGACAAACAAAGAGGCAGTTCAGGTACAATCAAATATTGGTGGTATAACTTGCATTTAGATCGGATCCCAAAGTGATTGCCTGCAAGGGTCACGCATGTAATAAACCAGCAGAAGAGAGCAGGGTGAGGAAAAACAACAGGGCTGGCTAGATGGCAAGTGGTGTGTGACATCTGAACTTTGTTTAGGGAGATAAGAGGGAGTGGTGGGGACTGTGGCACACGAGAGGGGACATATCCACCTGTGATTCAGCTGATGCACTGTCCTGGGGAGGCCAAACACACCTGGCGAAGTTTGGTTGTGTTTAGTGCTTGGCGTAATTGCTAGCATAGTCTGAGGATGACAAGGGGAATCCATATCTCAACTTTACATGTGGGGATATTGACGATTTAAAAGGTGACGTAGCGATGTGGTCACACAACCTGGGCTCAAGAGTCAGTCTTTGAGGGTGTCTCTCCACTGCCCAGCAATGTTCTTTCCAAAAGCAGAAGTGCATCGGAATTGCTCATAATGCCAATATCACATTCTTAGACATTCCACAGTCCAATTTGAAAGTGCTAATCCTTTCCTTTTTCCCAAAGGGGCCCCTTACCAAGGGCACTGATTTATAGAAGTCCACCCGTTATCGGCGGTTTCACTTTATAAGATTTCAGTTACCTGAGGGTCAACTGTGGTTCAAAAATAGACGTGTACAGTACAGTAAGTTATTCTGAGAGAGAAACCACCACATCCACATACTTTTTATTGTAGTGTCTTGCTATACTTGTTCTATATTGTTGCTAGCTATTATTGTTAATCTCTCGCTGTGCCTAATTTATAAATGAAACCTTATCATGGATATGTATGCCTGAGAAAATATAGTATACGTAGAGTTCAGTACTATCTGAGGTTTTAGGTATCCACTGAGGGTTTGGAATCCATCTGCAGATAAAGAGGGCCCTGGATTCGCTTCCTCCCAGTCTTATGGCTCTGAAAAGGTGTGCACAGTTTCTAAATTGAATCACCTTCCAAACATACTGGATGAGGAAATGGTGCAATACAGGACTTGCTAGGCCCCACGGTGCTGGTCCCATGTACCTCAGATAGATATTAACAGACGCCATTCTCAACCTCTGCCTACAGCCACCCTCCCAGGCTTGCTGGACTTACTTAAGCTGAGCTTGGTGCATCCCTGGGTAGCTGAATCGGTGTTGCTGCTGCTGCTGCTGCTGCTGCTGCTGGCTGAGGATTTGGAGCTGCAGGAACAGCTGCTGTTGCTGTAGCAGCCGAGCGTAGGCTGAGTCCATTGGTGGAGGGGACTTCTCTGCCTTCTGGTCTGGGGGAATGTACTGGTGATATTTCAGCTTCTTCACCTTTGGCTTGGGGTCCTTGGGCTTTTTGTGGCGGTTCTTACTGTCACCCAAGGATTTGGACTGCAAAGAGGATGAGGCAATGGCAAGTGCTTTAGGCCATGACTGAGAATGACTTTGCATCACGGACACATTGTGAGGCAGTTTTGTCTGATGGCCATTCTTGAATCTCAGAAATACAATATAGCAAAGGCATGATGTACACAGAGCTCCTAGAACACTAACGTTGCGAATGAACAAAGTCACTGCAAATGTATCACACTGGAAGGACACTCCTTAGACAGGGAAAGTTGAATCTTAGAAGCAGCTCCAGAATTTTTCCTTTCTGGAGTACAGCAAAATGTAATCCTGTCTTTCAATGAGTGCATTCTCCTAACCTAAAACCAACTGATGGCCTAACAAAGGCTGCCTTCTGATCTTGAGACTATTTGTATGAAGTTCTTTCGTGGCTGGGCGCGATGGCTCATACCGGTAATGCCAACACTTTGGGAGGATGAGGTGGGTGGATCACTTGAGGTCATGAGTTAAACACCAGCCTGACCAACATGGTGAAACTCCATCTCTACTAAAAATACAAAAATTAGCCGGGCGTGGTGGCGGGTGCCTGTAATCCCAGCTACTCAGGAAACTGAGGCAGGAGAATTGCTTGAACCTGGGAGGCAGAGGTTGCAGTGAGATGAGATGACGCCACTACACCCCAGCCTGGGCAACAAGAGTGAAACTCCATCTCAAAACAAAATAACAACAACAACAAAAGAACGTTCATATGCATATGGGCAGTCACCTTTAGTTAAACACTTAATAAGTTGACTTATTAATGACATAAACTTAGATGAAACTAAGATTTTCTTTGAAAGTCTAGAATGTGGTTATTTGTTGCTTTGGACTGAAAGTAAGATAAACCCTGCCTATCTGCCTGCTTAACACCCTCTCGCCTGCCTGCCAAATACCAATGAAAGATCAGGAAGTAACACCTTTTGAAATAAGGATACTTTACTTATTATGGGAAGGGTTATCCACCTACTGGAACACTTCCCAGAGTTGGAACCCAAAGCATGTATTGCATGATTCGGACACACTGAATCAGGAAGTTAAGGGTACAGTCTTGGAAGATAAGACAAATGTTTGAAAGTGGTACAATCACTTAACTTTAATACATCTCAGTTTCCTCATCTGCAAGTTGGAGAAAATATTCTTTACTTTTTCTCTCACTAATCAGTATAAAGACTATAAAAGATAATATTGAAATAATAACAGGTAGTCAATGAACAGGTAATTCTGTCTATAACCTGCTCCAGAAATAAAAGACTTTTGTATTTAGGAAGGAATGGGTCCATCCTGTTATCAGGTTTAATAAAAGTAATTTTCAGGCTGGGCGCAGTGGCTCACGCCTCTAATCCCAGCACTTTGGGAGGTGGAGGTGAGTGGATCACTTGAGGTCATGAGTTCCAGACCAGCCTGGTCAACATGGTGAAACCCTATCTCTGGTAAAAATAGAAAAAATTAGCTGGGCGTGGTGGTGGATGCCTGTAGTCTCAGCTACTTGGGAGGCTGAGGCAGGAGAATAGTTTGAACCCAGGAGGCGGAGGTTGCAGTAAGCTGAGATTGCGCCACTCCGCTCCAGTCTGGGTGACAGAGCGAGACTCCCCCTCACAAAAAAAAAAAGCAAAAAAAAAGGAATTTTCAAACCCTGACTTTATTACAGAAGGTTGAAATGAAGAACATGGATGTCATGACCGCAAGTGATCAAGGATTTGGGGGAACATTGGAAGAAAAGTGTGTTACCACCGGTGTCCAGAAGAGGGGGCTCCTGAACAGCTGGCAGGCATATTCTGACTTGGCAGCTTCTCCACTTTAACCACAAGCTACACATCTGAATGTGACCTTACCCAAGGGAGCTTACAACTCGCTTGGACTCAGCGCAGTGCACCCCCAAAGGCTCTTTTGTTTTCCAAAGAGACTTCTTCCTGGCGACTAATGAATAGTGACCACAGTATTTCTGTGTGTTTGGTGGCTCCGTTTCTCCCTGCTTACTAATCGATTAGCATTCTAGTTAATTAATCAGTCTTCTGTCCATGGAGAGTTTCTGCAGGGCTCCCGAAACCAGCTCTGCTCTGGCTTGCTCCAGATCAGCTGCTGTTGTCACCTCATTCTGGGGCTTGCCTTGTCTGGAGAGGATGGGAGCTGCAGCCCTGGCAGGGTCCCGCAGCTAAGACGGGGGTCCGAGAGCTTTTTATCTCCGTGTTGCCTTAGCACATTCCAGAAGGTACTGAAATCGGATCATTTACTCTGGATAGTGTGGGGTAAAGGCTACTACTACTATTCTCTTTTTGAGCCCAGGGGATACTAAGGTTGTGTGTGTTTGTTGACCAAGCAGAAAAAAATGATGGCTCTTCTACAACCAGCCTGCCGGGACCAGCTGGGTGTCTGTAAGAATCACCCTTTTCATTGAAAGTGATCTGTTCATCTCCTGGGCTTCTATCATACTTTCTACTACAGTGAGGTTGAAGGCTTTGCTAATTGTTTTGTTTTGTTTTGAGACAGAGTCTCGCTCTGTCGACCAGGCTAGAGTGCAGTGATTGCGATCTCGGGTCACTGCCACTACCGCCTCCCGGGTTCAAGCCATTCGACTCTCCTGCCTCAGCCTCCCGAATAGCTGGGACTACAGGCACGCACCATCACGTCTGGCTAATTTTTGCTTTTTTGGTAGAGACGAGGTTTCACCATGTTGGCCAGGCTGGTCTCGAACTCATGACCTCAGGTGATCCGCCCACCTTGGCCTCCCAAAGTGCTGGGACTACAGGTGTGAGCCACCGTGCCGCACTGCTAATTTGAATTATGCAAAATTTAAATACTGTGATAGAAATATGAATAACATTTCTCTTTATACTCAGCTTTAGAAATAATGGGACTCATCTCCTCCTCCTTCCCCTGCAATGAACAAAATGCATCGATAGTCACATAATTTCAAACCTGTTGAGCTGAGTGAATTTTCAGATGGGTTTAAGCTCTTGTGGTTCAGTGGGAGAGACTTACTGAGAAACTGAAGTGTCTATCATCCATTAGACCATACAACTATTACTATATCATTGATTTTTACTTCAATTTACAATCTTTTTTAAATCCCATAAGAGTCATTTTAACATTCATTAAGTGGTGGCACTCGAGCTGAGAAAACGTGTTCCCAAATCAGTTAGAAGTTATTTGGGAGAGGCCAGGCACGGTGGCTTATGCCTGTAATCCCAGCACTTTGGGAGGCCGAGGCAGGCCGATCACCTAAGGCCAGGAGTTCAAGACCAGCCTGACCAACATGGAGAAACCCTGTCTTTACTAAAAATACAAAATTAGCCAGGCATGGTGGTGCACACCTGTAATCCGAGCTACTGGGGAAGCTGAGGCAGGAGAATCACTTGAACCTGGGAGGTGGAGGTTGCAATGAGCCGAGATCGCACCATCGCACTCCAGCCTGGGCAGCAAGAGTGAAACTCCGTCTCAAAAGAAAAAAAAAAAAAGTTATTTGGGATCAAACATTATGAAGAAGGCCACATGATTACCAGGCATCTAGTTAACTGAAGAGAGAGCAGCCTGTGTACTGTGAGATACGACGCTGGTGTTTATAGAAGCACAATTTGCAAGTACAAAGATATGGACCCAACTTAAGTGCCCATCAACTAACAAGTGGATAAAGAAAATGTAGTACATATACAACATGTAATGCTACTCAGCCATAAGAAGGAATGAAATAATGTCTTTTGCAACAATTTGGATGGAGCTGCAGGCCATTATTCTAAGTGAAGTAACTCAGGAATGGAAAACCAAATATCATGTGTTCTCACTTATAAGTGGGAGCTAAGCTATGAGGATGCAGAGGCATAAGATTATGTAATGGAATCCCGGGACTGAGAGAAGATTGGGAGTGGGGTGAGGGATTAAAGATTACATATTGCCTACAGTGTACACTGCTCAGGTGATGGGTGCACTAAAATCTCAGAAATCACCACTAAAGGGCTGGGCGCAGTGGCTCACGCCTGTAATCCCTGTACTTTGGGAGGCCGAGGCGGGTGGATCACGAGGTCAGGAGTTGGAGACCATCCTGGCTAA
>NW_012113697.1:3096311-3106090 GCF_000951035.1 Colobus angolensis palliatus
AAAAAAAAAAAAAAAAAAAGAAAAGAAAAGAAAAAAAAGAGAAATCACTACTAAAGAACTTATCCATATAACCAAAAACCACCTGCACCCCCAAAACTATTGAAATAAAAATAAAAATTAACAAAAAGATAATGCTGAGAAAACTAAACATTTGCTATAATGAGTCTAGCTACCTGCCTACTGTGAGTGAAACCCCGTGTTTATTTCCATCGGAAGACTGGCCTGAATGATGTAAATGTTACTTTATGCAAGCTTTTCAAGGATACTTCCCTTGCATAAAATTCAACTGCTGTATACCTGTTTTATGAAACTTGCAAATCCTGCTTTACAATCAGTTGCATCTACCTCAAGGGTGAGCTTATGAAATCTTTTACGTCGGAAACACGCTGGCTGAGCTGTGATCCCAAAGAAAATGCAAACCCACAGCCTTCTCCACGGCAGAGGTGGCCTCTGCTGTGCTGCATGGATAATGAAATCTTGGTCCATGTACACTAGTGACCCATTTCCCATCTCCTGTTTGGTGACCCTCCCAGTGAGCCGAACCTCTGCATGGGTCCTCCGTGTAACTCTCCTCGCGTTGTCAGACCTAACTCAGAAAGCTCTGCTCCAAGTTGGCTCCGTGAGCCGAGCGTTCAGGCGGGGCTCCGAGGCTGGTGCGACCATACCTTTACAGCAGCATGCACGGCTATGGGGGTGCTGGGGGGGCCAAGCCCCTGCTTCCCCGCATCTGACTGGTGGCTGGGCTGTGAGGCTGAGTCATTTCTGTCATTTTCTGAGCCAGAAGCAAGATCCTGAAATCCAAATGTTACCGATATTAGGATGATACAGGAATAAGTTGTGTGACACAGAAATGTCAGAGTCCGTGAATATACACCTCTGCTGCTTTCATCCTAGCTTCTTACCCGAGTAAACATCAGCCTACTTTCCCAGGGGGAGGAGTCACATACATACATGTGTGTATATATGTATGTGTGTGTGTGTATATATACATATGTGTGTGTGTGTATATATGGGTGTGTGTGTGTGTATATATACATATGCTTGTCATCCAGCTGAGAACACTTTTGAAAGAGAAAGGGAATCATTCTAAGTAATGATTCCAAAGACAGGTATAAAACTGGTCTGTTCTAGGCAAACTGGGACATCTGGTCTTGCTGTGTGAGCATTCCACCTGTCTGTGACAAGGTCCACCTGTCTTCATAATGCAATTGAAAAAGAAAGCAGCAGGGAAGAGTGGGTGTAGGAATGTGGGGGAAAGTAGGACAACGAACAAGGGAGAGGAAAAGAATGTTAGCAGAAAAAGGGAAAGCGTGTGTGTGCAAGTGTGTACAAATGTGTGCGTGTGTGCATGTCCAAGTGTGTGTCTGAGTGTGTATATGTGCATGCATGCTTCTGTGCATGTGTGTGCATATATGTGTGCATATGTTAGGTCTATACATGTGTACATATGTGCACATGTGTGTCTCGTGTGTGTGCACGCACATATGTGAATACATGCATGCACAAGGCATGTATATGTACATGTGGTTTTGTGTGTATACACATGTGAGTCTGTGTGTGTGTGTGTGTGTATGTATGCATGTGTATAAAGACATAAGAAACCTTTATCAGAGGCAGAGTCTGTAAAGGGAAAAATTATTTTCTCTTTCTCTCCTACATTCTTCTGTTTCAACTCTGACAAAAAGGAGCCAGGGCTGCCCATGATCTCTCCATGCAGGGGTTAGGAATGAGCTTTGCAGTTCTTCCCTGAGCCCTGCCTGGCACCTGTCAAAGGCCTGAAGGATTCTTTTCTCTTGGAGCCTCAGTGTCCTCATCTGTCAAACATGAATGCCAGGAGAAATGATACACAATGACTTTCGCATCTTGCCAGGCATTGTTCGGTGCTTGTTCTGTTCTTTCCCTCTCCTAAGGTGAAGCAGAAAAGAACTTGCCTTTTCCTCAAACCATTCTTAAATCAGAAGCTGAGGAATTTACTGTCAGGATAATGTGTACAAATGATTTGATACACCGTTTGATGTTATCAAAGAAATTTGGCTGCAAAGACCAACTGTGGCATGCACGGGAAGGACAAATGCTTTGATTATAAACTCTTGCACAATAAACACACGAATAACTCAGCTCAGCTTTCCATGCCTCCCTTTTTCCCTCCCATTTCACTTTTTCTCCTTGGCAGCATTAGGTTTGCTCTGATGGGGTGAAGATAGGCAAGACGATAAACAGCAACTGGCATGGTTTTGGGAAACGAGACACTGAATGATAATTATTTTCACTGTCCCTAATATCTGTATGGTACTTTTCAGTGCGAAAAAAAAAAAAAAACCCAGCTTTCAAATATATCTAATTTCAGTTCATTGTACAATTTATATGAGGCCAGGAGGGATAAATGCTTCCTAAAGAGAAGGGACTGAGGGTCTGAAGGACTCTCCGGATAGAGGCAGAATTGGAAGAGCTCACATCTGGCTTCCACACTTACGCATCTCCTTCCCCTCATATGTGGACGCCCGCAGGCATTTCTCTTAGGGGCTCCATGAATACCCTCTGGCTGGATTTCCCCAGCGTGGCTGGCACTCTGCCATATTTCTAGAGCCCACCCAGTTGCTCAGCCTCATAGAGTTTTAGTTCCTCGATGATACCTACTTGGAGAGGTCTCTGATTTCAAATGAGGAAATTTTGCGAAGCACTTGGCACTGCCCCTGGCCCAGAATGAGCATTTAATATGTGGCCGGAGCTGTTGTTCATAATCATCATTATTCTTATTTTGTTTCCTTTGAGACGGAGTTTCTCTCTCGTGGCCCAGGCTGGAGTGCCGTGCATGATCTTGGCTCACTGCAACCTCCGTCTCCCGGGTTCAAATGATTCTCCTGCCTCAGCCTCCTGAGTAGCTGGGATTACAGGCGTGCACCACCACACCTGGCTAATTTTTGTATTTTTAGTAGAGATGGAGTTTCACCATGTTGGCCAGGCTGGTCTCGATCTCCTGACCTCAGGTGATCCGCTCACCTCGGCCTCCCAAAGTGCTGAGATTACAGGCATGAGCCACTGCGCCCAGCCCATAATCATCATTATTCTTTACAAATGTGCTTTAAGAGTATTCTCAATACACGTTCCTCATGCTCAAGGGTTTGTAGATTTGTCCAGAAAGAGGTGAATGTTATGGTTGGGTTGGGGCTGAATTTTGCAGCAGCTTGCTAGGTAGAAACCTGCTAAGAGTAGAAGCAACGTGGGCCTCCCTGCCTTGGAGAGAGCCAACGTTTCCTTCTCTGCACTCCCCAGAGCCCTGTAGTGAGTCCTCAGGGCACAGAGAGATGGTGAACTTTGAATCAGTCCTGCCCTGGCACTTTCTAGCTGGGAGCTTGTTGGCGAGTCATCCAATATCACTGAGCCTTAGCTACTTTGTCCATAAAAATGGAGATAAAAGGTATCTGCTTGGCGGAGCAGATGCTTTAATGGATAAGTTAAAGGATGTCGTTCTGGAGGTTCTCTTTCAGTGTTTTCTGGAGCTTTTGTCACCTCACACAGAGGCCTGTGCTGAACAGAGTGAGAAGAGGCATCAAAATGCTGTGGCAGCCAGGGACATCTCCGGGTTCTCTAAGCAAAACCAGCTGTAACAGATTTTAAGACTGTGAACCGATAATACATTGAGATGCTGTTTTACTTTCTTTCTTTTTTTTTTCTTACCTGGTTTGTCCCCAGAGAACCTGTCGAAGGGGTCTCTGAGGCTTTATCGTCTGGCGGGGATCCCGCTGAGTTTTGGGGGTCTTCACCTCGAGTCTGATCCGGAGAAAGCCCATCACTGCTGCTGTCCTCTTCAAAAGCAAAAGCATCCGTGGATTTGGAGAAACTCACCTGGTTACCTGAGGGGGTGAAATCCAGGAACTCAGTTAGTGGCTTAGGAGAGTCAAAGAGCTTTTTTAGAAATGCTTCGATGTGTCACTTCTATTAAAAATACACCTCTCTCTCTCTCCAGTTTAAGTTTAGGTAAGAGTGAAGCTATACTTTAAATGATTGTGTTTATAAAAATGTGGTTTGTTTGGCGTGTAGGAAAGAGTTGCTCTATCAGAGGTCTGTCATCATTTGTTAAACTTTATTTTCAGGTATCTGCATTTCTTCCCGTTTTCTATGGGAACCCATATGTTTTTGAAACTAAACTGGGGAAGGTGCAGGAAAGAACAGGGAATGGTGGGTGCAGAATGAGGCCAGAGGAAAATGTGGTAGGAGCATGCGCCCGTGTCCCTCGGGTTTTACGATGAGAAATGGAATCGAGATGACAGCCTGCCGTTTGCATCATCTTCAAACATAAAGTGGGGCACACAGCACACAATGTTTAGCAAACTTTGTTCATAAGGATAAGCTAGGACAGCTACTGAGTTTAAATTCCTAAATGCCAGAATTAGCTAATGTCACCACTGTGTCCCAAAGAGCCATTCAACGGGTGCATGACTGTTTACAAAAAGCCATAAATGTGTCTCAGAAACTTCAGCTTGATCCTTATTTTTCATTATTTGGAATTTCTTTGTATTCCTCATATCTTTGTGTCTATTTTGGAACTCCTCAATGGCTCATGCAAGCAGAGACTCTTCCTCAGGCAGCCTGCATGGTTTTGCTAAGGGAACAGAAAAATTGGTGTGGGAGAGGGGTTATCGCACCAGATGGGACTAGAATGACATCCTTATATGTCCCTTACATTTTTTATTTGCCACATTTCATCTGGTTTATTATCCAACTGCACAGTACACAATGTGCTGAAGCCGCATAGCTCTCCTGACCCGATTCCAGGGACTGCTCTGCTAAAGGAATTTAGGTATTATCAGGAAGTTTTCCAGCCTGATATTCTGCAATCACACCGACAAGAACTTTTGACTCTTGTCTTGTGCAGATAAGAGAAAGGAGCTCTCACTGCAGGGATTGGAAAGGCAACAAGGAGCTGGAAGTAATGGAACAAATGTGGCTTTGGGCTTGTCATCGCCACCACTGCTGGCATCTGTCACAGGCCCTCTCACAGGCATTCAAGTGTCACATCAGGAAGGAGGCCGTGCAAGGACAGGGCAGGGGAAACTCCAGTCACAGGCCCGGGGCGGCCCACTAACTGGGAGGGGTTTGGGGCTGAGCATTTCTGCCCCATGGATTATTTATAAAAGTCATTATTGCTTTTCCATGAATATAAAAGTCATACATGTTCATCATAGAAATTCACACCTTAGAAAAATGCCTAATGTGGCTGGGCACAGTGGCTCAAGCCTGTAATCCCAGCACTTTGGGAGGCCAAGGCAGGTGGATCCTGAGGGCAGGAATTTGAGACCAGCCTGGCCAATGTGGTGAAACCTTGTCTCTACTAAAACTAAAAAAATTAGCCGGGCGCGGTGACAGGCGCCTGTAATCCCAGCTACTCGGGAGGCCGAGGCAGGAGAATCGCTTGAACCCGGGAGGCAGAGTTTGCAGTGAGCTGAGATCACGCCACTGCACTCCAGCCTGGGTGACAGAGCAAGACGCTATCTCAAAAAAAAAATAAAAAAAAATAAAAAAAGCAGGGGATGATGTGTATTACTGAGGGCCAGGTAGGCAGGCAGTGGGTAGGTGGGTGGGTGGGGGTTAGGGGGTTAAACGTTCCACATTTCAGAAGTCACTGTATTTTCTTAGGATCCACATGGCACGTGCCCTGGGCCAGTGCCATTCACATTGTCAGAGACCCTGCATGTGACTTCATTAGACTCTCAGGGCAGCCAGTCTTCTCTGCCCAGCGGGACCCTCTGTCTGAGAGCTTCGTCATCTTACCTCCCCTGCCCACTTCCTTCAGTCTAAATCCATGTGGATCTTCTCTGATCTGATACTTCTCGTGACAAAGACCCCTCCTATCTCGACACAGGGTATCATATCCCAGGTGTGTACAAATTAGAGGAAATTAACCAAATTGCAACATTTTCTACATATTCTAACATGTGGGTAGAAATGTTAAGAGAAGGGAGAGAGAGGGGTTTCTCCTCTTATCCTCCCCAAACCCAACTTTCATTGTTTTGAGTGGAGAGAGAGCAAATAATAACAATAGCAGCTGGATGAGTAGTTCACCTAGCAGTGGCAGCAATAGCAACAACAGCCAACTTTGTTAGACTTCCTAATAGTTCAGGAAGGGGGCACGTTTTCTCATTTCTTTTACTTTCTTTCTTTTTTTTTTTTGAGATGGAGTCTTGCTCTGTCACCCAGGCTGGAGTGCAATGGCATGATCTCAACTCACTGAAACCTCCACCTTCCAGGTTTAAGTGATTCTCTGGCCTCAGCCTCCTAAGTAGCTGGGACTACAGGCATGTGCCACCACACCCAGCTCATTTGTGTATTTTTAGTGGAGACAGAGTTTCACCATGTTGGCCGGGCTGGTCTTGAACTCCTGACCTCAAGTGACCCACCCACCTTGGCCTCCTAAAGTGCTGGGATTACAGGTGTGAGCCACTGCACCCAGCCTTCTCATTTCTTTTTAATAAATGAACACATTGTAAGGTCTGGTCCACCCAGTTATTTTGGGACTGAACTAGGACAGCAGTGCCAGTCTTTGGAGTCTCAGACTCACCTGGCAGAGGGGGTGGCAGAATTAGTCATCCTTCCTGGAAGTCAGCAGGTGAAGCCATTGTGTGGTTTACGGAACATCATCAGCCTGCCCGGTTGATTGGCGGGGGGGTAGGTAGGGCAGGGGTAGCATAGAAAGATGACCAACATCTCTACTTTTTTTTTTTTTTTGAGATGCAGTCTCGCTCTGTTGCCCAGGCTGGAGTGCAGTGGCACAATCTCGACTCACTGCAACCTCCTCCTCCTGGGTTCAAGCGATTCTCCTGTCTCAACCTCTCAAGTAGCTGGGACTACAGGCACGTGCCACCATATCCAGCGAATTTTTTGTATTTTAAGTAGAGACAGCGTTTCACCGTGTTAGCCAGGATGGTTTTGATCTCCTGACCTTGTGATCCACCTGCCGCAGCCTCCCAAAGTGCTGGGATTATAGGTTGAGCCACTGCGTCCGGCCTACGCTGTATACATGATAAGTTGAACCTTATCAACCTGTGGGCTGGTTCACTCCACTGCAATGGGAGCTATTTTAACTCATGGACAGACTACCTCCTAACATCCTGGAAGAGGATTCCGGAGACTAAGGGTGTCTCTGGAATTCCACAAAATAGCTGAATTTTTGAGATCTGAGGGACTGACTGTGACATCTTGCTTTTCAGGAATGAAGAAGGCAGGAGATTCTGGGAAGGGAGAGTCCCGATGAATTTTCTTTGGACTTGCCTTAGTAAAGGGGTGGAAAGACCGTTGGAGCCCTGAAGTTACCACCAGTGAATCAGCCCTTTCCACTCTGACACCTGGCATTTGGTGACCTCAGGTCGAAGCACTAGAATGATGTGCAAAAGTCTAGAAGTTGAGTATCTGGGATAAAGGTGCAGGTGATCAATGCCCCCTTCCCCAGGGCTGGACAGAGCATTCCTAAGCTATTGCGTTCAACTCCAGCCTTCCCATTTTAAGAGGAGTAGAGACAAGCTGAGGTGTGATCAGATAAGATATGGCTAAGAGAAGAGACAGAAAACCATGAGAAAGGAGATCCTCGTATCTCGATGGGACACAATCAGAGAATCTGTCACGGGCCAGACTGCCTGGTGAGTGCTAGTGGTGGTTACAGGGAGGAGAGAGCGATGCGAAGTTGTCCAAGAAGCCTCCTGGAGGAGGTGGGATTGAATGGAGCCTGAAGTGACTGTCAGCGGTGGACAGGACAGCAGAAAGGGAGAGGGGCGCGTCTGACAATGAAAGGACGGGGCGTGTGGATGAGAAATGATAGAGTGGCCATTAGCAGAGTTGGGTTGGGGAGGATGACAAAGAAGTGCTTTCAGCCGGGGGAGAGGGCTATTTTAGGAGCCAACCCCTGGAGAGACATTGCTTGTAGGAGACAATGGGGGTACGTAGGGCAGGGGTAGTACAGGAAAGACATTCTCTTGCTTAAGTCAATGAAATGAGGAAACCATGAGTGCATGGAACTACATCCCAAGGACAGCTTTACACCTGCGTAAACAACCAGGAGGAGTGCCACGGCCCCAAATATGACTCCTCTCCGGTATCTAAAAAGCACGATGTGCCAGGTTAGAACAGTCTGACAGCTGCACTGAGGACCACTGGTCGCTGTCCAGGCCACGAGACCCCACCATGGGGACCCCTGTCCATCACCACTCCTTCAGGGTTACTAGTGGCTGGTTTAGATTTGCCACTGCCAGGGCAGAAGACGAGGGCAAGGGCAGGGAGCCCACACACAGCTATAGACTTGACTCAGTCGCTGTCAATGGGAAAAACCTTAACAGTGGAGGGGTTCCTGTAAGTGCACAGCAGTGGCTTCCTTTGAGCATGAACGCCACCTACGGTGTTCAGTGTGGTCCACAAGGCCCTGGGTTCTGGAGTCAGATGCATTTGAGTTTGCTTTCTGGTTCTACCATTTCAGGGATAGCGTGACTGCTGGCAAGTTATTTGACCTCTCTGAGCCTCAGTTTCCCCATCTATAAAATGGAAATCATCATCACCATAGCTAGCTCTCAGGGTTTCGAGGATTAGGTAACAACATATGGAAAGCACTGGGCCCGGTTCCTGACGTGTAAGTGATGAATAATTTCTTGCGGTTATTGTTGCTATTGTTTTTGGTAGGAGCATCTGTGTGTCTCAAGTGTAACATCGTCAAGAAATAAACAGACCACCCGGGAGGCAGTTTATCCTCTGGTCAGCTTGGCAAAGGTCAGCACAACTCCAGAACCAGAAAAACTGGTTGGTCCTGAGAGGTTCATGCTGGGAAAGCAAAGGCGGATCTTCCTCAGAGTAGGAGGAGTGTGGGTGGAAAGGTTGACATGCCACTCCCACTCCTTCCTGTTCAGGCCAAGCCCATGCAGAGAGGGACAAAGGTCACCTTATCTGACTGCCTCTGGAACGACCAAGTCTACTGGCTCCGTGGTGTGACCCTGGGCCTCCGCTCCAATCTCCCCCAGCATGAGACTGGCTAGGAGCTGATGGAGAGCGGTGTGCTGGCTATTGTCCCTGCAGACGCGTCAGGGGTGTGATGACAAGGACCTGCTTTGGGAAGCCCTGACATCATCCTCTGGCTATGCTTGCAGGGCTGGCTCTGGGCACTGGCCCCTTGGGGATCTTGGGCCGGTGACTCGGAGCCTTCCCTCTCCCTCTTGGAAGTGATCAGATGAATGAGTCAGTTGTACTTTCTTTGCATAAACATTTAAAATGCCAAGATTAAAGCAAGATAATTGGAGTCCTAGTTACCTTTCTGTGAGGACCCACACCAAGGGCAAGAAATCATGAAGTGAAACATGAAAATGCACCTCCTTCCTTATCAACCTGTGAGCTGGTTCACTCCACTGCAATGGGAGCTATTTTAACTCATGGATAGACTACCTCCTAACATCCTGGAAGAGACTGAAGCAAAATTTGCTTCCCCAGGGAGAAAGTCGTACACAGAAACGTAGCTATTGTTTCAGTGTTAGCTGTTGCCTAAAGATATTTGTATAGATTTAGCATGTCACAGTCTACAGACTGATTGGACTATCTAACCAAAGTCAGAACTCACTGCTCTTGAAGGGCAGCAGATGCCTTTATTATGGAAATGGCATAATAGGTAGATGTTTGAATGAATAATTTTTTTTACTCAGATCCCTGGCACTTTAGAAATTAGCCTTATGTATTTTTTTTTTTTTTGAGATGGAGTTTCACTCTTGTCGCCCAAACTGGAGTGCAATGGCGTGATCTTGGCTCACTGC
>NW_012113697.1:3106140-3126276 GCF_000951035.1 Colobus angolensis palliatus
TCGCCCAAACTGGAGTGCAATGGCGTGATCTTGGCTCACTGCACCCTCCACCTCCCAGGTTCAAGCGATTCTCCTGCCTCAGCCTCCCGAGTAGCTAGGATTACAGATGCCTGTCACCACGCCCAGCTAATTTTATATTTTAAGTACAGATGGGGTTTCTCCATGTTGGTCAGGTTGGTCTCGAACTCCTGACCCCAGGTGATCACCCCCACCCCCGGCCCTCGGCTTCCCAAAGTGCTGGGATTGCAGGCATGAGCCATCACGCCTGGCCTTTTTTTTTCTTTTCTTGAGAGATAGGGTCTCACTCTGTCACCCAGGCTGGAGTGTAGTGGTTTGATCACAACTTACTGCAGCCTCAAATTCCTGGGTTCAAGTGATCCTCCTGCCTCAGCCTCCCAAGTAACTAGGACTACAGGCATGCGCCATCACGCCTGGCTAATTTTAAAATTTTTGTAACGATGAAGTCTCATTATGCCGCCCAGGATGATCTTCATGTCTTTTGATACACCTGATCCTAGGGCCACACAGGTCAGGAAAAGCAGTTAACCTGTGTAAATACTTGTCCTGTGTTTCTCTTGAGATGAATCCTCTAGGGACAAAAAATAGCATCAGGCAAGGCGGGCAGATCACGAGGTCAGGAGTTCAAGACCAGCCTAGCCAACATGGTGAAACCCCATCTCTACTAAAAATACAAAAATTAGCTGGGTATGGGGCCGCGTGCCTGTAGTCCCAGCTACTCCGAAGGCTGAGGCAGGAGAATCGTTTGAACACACGAGGCGGAGGTTGCAGTGAGCCGAGATCGTGCCATTGCACTCCAGCCTGGGCGACAACAGCGAAACTCCATCTCAAAAAAAAAAAATAGTGCTTTATCCTGTCTTCCTTTTCTCTTTTATAGGATCCTCCTCAGCCCCTCCCAGAGCCTCAAGCTGCCCTCAGATTTCTAGAGGCGTCTCCTCAACTTCAGCTCCCCCTTGGGCATGCCCTGCCCACCTCTCAATGATGCCTGAGATGACTTCCATGGAGGCAAAGCCCTTACTTCACCGGGCGGCAGAGGCAGACTCCAGGCACTGCTTTTCCCTCTCCGCGCTCACCCTTTCCTCCCACCACTCCCACACGCCCCGGCGCTCCCAGCTCCCCGATTCTCTTGCCCTCCTCTTTCCCAGAACCATCCTCAGCAAAGCATTTGTCATGTATGCCTTAGTGTGTTTCTTTACCCCAAGGGTCGTTAGCTCTTTGGAGATTATTTCTCATGATGGAGTGATAGATTTTGTTCATGAGAAAGTTATGCCAAAGCAAAGTTTCCTTTTCTATGCCAAAGCAAACAGCCCTGCCATCTCACTCAGGGCCACGGTTATTATCTAGCTGCCTTCAAAATGAATGATCAGAGAAGGTGAAGACTTCTGGCTTCCCTGAAGAATGACTAGATTCTTAGTGAATAGGAAGGTTTTGTTATGAAGTCTAAGCATGGGGCACATTGGTGAGCAGTGACTAGCGTTGGATCTTTTATAAATGTAAGTGATAGAAATGGGTAGCTTCTGGACCAGCCCTGGAGGATCAGAATTATTGCTTTCTACATATAAGGGTCATTGTGGTAAAAAGAACAAATTTAGCTTTGACAATGGGTCTATATATTCTAAATCATGGGTTCTTTTTTTAAAAAGCCTGGCTGGGCATGGTGGCTCATGCCTGTAATCCCAGCACTGGGAGGCTTAGGTGGGCGGATCATCTGAGGTGGGAAGTTCGAGACAAGCCTGACCCACGTGGAGAAACCCTGCCTCTACTAAAATTATAAAATTAGCTGGGCGTGGTGGTGGATGCCTGTAATCCCAGCTACTTGGGAGGCTGAGGCAGGAGAATCACTTGAGCCCGGGAGGTGGAGGTTGTGGTGAGCTGAGATCACGCCACTGCACTTCAGCCTGGGCAACAAGAGAGAAACTCTGTCTCAAAAAAAAACAACAACAAAAAAACCTGACTCAGGTGAAAAGACTGGCCCAGTCCCATGAAAAGGTGAGAACACTTTAGGAGGAAATGCTTGTCATTTGGAGCTGAAAACCTGGGCCCTTCTACTGTGGGAAGGCTGGAAGGTCAGCCTGGGTTCTGTTTTCCTCAAGCTAGGAGTCAGACGTCTGGACAATGTATGACTTTCGCGGGAGCTAAGGGATGTTCACGTTAAGTGAAGAAAATGCTCTAATGACCAGCGAGAGAATTAACAAGCTAGAAGTAAGCCTGCAGGGGTCTCAATACAGAGGGATATTTCAGTAATAATGACCACTCATAAACTGAGCAAGGCCATGCTAAACTCTAGGATATAATATCTGTTCTCATGAATCATTGCTTCCATGTAACATAGTGCTTTTTGTATTCAGTGTTCTGGCCTGATCAGTGGTTTTCTACAAGGTAGAAATAGGCCATGAGGTGCACGCTCTCAGATACGGCCCCAAGGAGGACCAAGTCCCCTATTCCCCCACAGAATGTCATTTTAGGGTGATGAGCCTGTTTTTTTTTTTCCCTCCACCTGGAAACTATAAGACTCTATGAATTCAGAAAGTCAACTTGCAGGCTGGGAGATTGATCAGAAACTGGTACTCAAGAGAAGAAGGGAAGAGACATGGTGCTTTCATCCTGCTGACTGCAAGAGAGATGATGTCTGGGAGTAAGAGGGAAAATCCCAGGGTAGGGACAGTCCTCTGTCAATAATGTCCTTTCCTGTGTTGGGAGAGGTTCTAGATTCTAGAGTTTCTATTGCAGGGTTGGAGACTTGTTGGTCCTTAATGAAGTTTGGAGGGAGGGAGACAATGATGGAATGATCCTCTCAGAGCTTGGCAGAAACTCAGAAACACAGCTGCAGAGAGAGCCGGAAAATGTAAACACATCTGGAAAGGCACGTGGACAGGGGAGGGAAAATACACAGAGGCTGGAAGAATGATACACAGTGCAACCACAACCAAGGGAGAAGACACGATCACAAGACATGACACACAGAAGAGAGAGCTGGGTCACCTTTGCCATTGGAAGGACTATAGCTGTCTCTATAGCTGTCTCTAAGTACGCTCTCTCTAGCTGTCTCTAAGCAACTCCCTCTGTCTTTATGATATTCCTGTTCACCTTGCCCATAAAAACTCTTAGGCACATTCAAAGGGTCATTGCTAAAGAGGCTGATGCATAGATGAATAACAGGTGTTCAATTGCCCATTACTGCTGTCCACTTTTGGCTTTTTCTTGGATTAAGTCACCCTGTATCCTCTGCCTCTTTCTCTAGCCATTCCTTCTGTTTATTAGTCACAGATTCCCTGCTTCTATCTTAAATACTACTGTATGGGAGCCTCATTTTAGCCCTCTTCTCTTTTTATACATCCTCATTTCCCGCAACTACCTTCCTCCACTGGGCGCTCATGATTCTTCAGAGAAACTTAGAACAATTGGGAGCCAATACTGTCTACTTCTTGAGGCCAATAACTTTAAAATTCAGGAGGGGAGTGAGACATTTAGTAATAGGTAAGTTGTACAAATTAAAGAGAAAATTTGAATGCACAAATAATTATGGACAAAATTGAAAAAAACTCAAAGAACTACTCTTGAAAAAGGTACTGGCTTCTTAATTTCCTTGGTTTCCTATGATTTTAGTAAGCAATGTTTTAAAACAACCAATCATTGTGATCACATTTAAATGCTTCCAGAACATGAAAAAATATGAAAAGGTAATTATAAACTATTTTGTGAAGTATGTGTAGGTTTGAATTTAAATCTGAAAAATATAAAACAACAGCATAGACCAGCATCATTTATGAATATTGTGGCAGACAGGACTAGCTACTTATCAAAAGCCAGGATCCCTCTTCCATAATATAAAGGCACTGCCGGAAATGGCTGTTCAGCCAGAGAATACCTTTCTCAGCCATATGTACTGTTCTCACAATGGAATGTGAGTGCAGGTGATGTGCTCATTTCCAGGTTGAGATTTTTTTAATAAGTGGATGAACCTTCTCATCTTTTCTTCCCCCTTTGCTGGATACATTCAGCGAATGACAAAGCTCCAGGGCAGAGATTGGCAAACTAAGGCCTGTGTGCCTGCTGCCTGTTTTTGTAAATAAAGCTTTATTGGAACATAGTCATGCCTATTTGTTTACTTACTGCCCATGGCAACCTTCCTGCTACAACATCAGAGTTGAGTAGTGACAGGGACAGTCTCAAGTATTTATTATCTGCTCCCTTAAGAAAAAGTGCCACCCTCGCTGTAGGGAATGGTGGCGAAACAAGACTGAAGGAGGCTTTTCATGGAGGAAAAGCCTCTCTGAACTCTTTCCAAGCAAGAAATACATCTTTCTTGTTAAACTGTTGAAGTTTTGTGGTTTGTTCCCCAGCCAGCATTATCCCAACTAATAATGAAATAGATGCAAAATCCCAAATAAAATACTAGCAGTTTCTAAAACCAAATTTATGAGAGATTGTTTTCCCTTAGAAATTCAAGGAAGATTAGGAAAGGTAGCAATACTACGTTACTTGGTCAAAGAAGAAAAGCCATGTCATCATCTTTTGAAATGCTTTGAAAGCATTTAAAAAAAATCAATATCTGTCTTGCAAAATACTCTTATTGCAACAGGAATAGAGAAATACTTCCTTAGAATATCTATCCTATACCAAAGGTTACATCATATACAGATGTGAGTGACTAGAAAAATCCCCATTTAAGAGAGAAACAAAACAAAAATGTATGTAATCATCAATATAACACATTATAACATAAAATAAAACATAAGGCAACACTAATATAATATAATAAATATAATATAATATTACTTTTGAGACACTGGCAAGGTACCAATAATAATAGTATTCTGCTATGTAATATAACAATAACTATTAAATTATATATTACCACATTATTGATTGTATAATATAAACATGTGCTTTATGTAATTCATACATATAGTTTTATATATAAGATAAACATCTATATGATATAGATATTTTATATAAGATATATATTATTTGGTTTGTATAATATAGTATATTATACTTTATAATATATAATTTGTCTAAAATGTATATAATGTATAAATAATATATTCATAAATAAAATAAACATTGTATGTAATTTATTTTACTAATGTACTACATAGACTTTTAGAAATTATATTAATTCTATAATATGCTAATCATGTTGTTGTGAAAAAGTACCAGCCAGTGAACCGAGGCAGAAAATAAAAATGAAGCAGAAAACAAATTCCATTCCCTTAGACCTGGACAACTTAAGATAAACTGAGAAACTATTGGAACTATTAAGATCTTTGACACTGCCCAGTTATAAAATAAATGTGTGAAATTAATAGGTTTCCCATATATGAGCAATAATCAACATGACTTTACTTAAAAACAACAAGCTTTGCAAAGGGAAATAAAAAAAGACTTGAATAAGTGGAGATAGATACTATGGAAGAATTTATAAAATTATGTATTTTAGACATATGAATTCACTATAAATTAACACATAAATTCAGTGCAATCCTAAACAAAATTACAATAGAATTGAAGATGACACAAAAAATTGATTCTAATTTTCACTTAAAATACACTTGGAAGAGTAGCCATGAAGCATTAGGAAAATCAGACAAATGTAAAGAAACTTGTGAAGACAGATATTAACACAAAATGTAAAACAGATCATAAAATTGTGATAAACAAAAAAAATTAGACCTCTCTCGTAAAGCAACCACTTAAATAATTTCAGACACACTAAGGATTTAAATGTAAAAATAAAAGTATATAGATATTACAAGGCAATCTAGGTGCATAAACTCTATATTTTTGACTTAGGAAATACTTTCAATAAACACGAATTCAGAAAATATAATGAAAAAGATGAGGGGATTTGACTATACATTAATTAGGAACCGCTATAGGTAAAATTAACTATATAAAAAAATCAAAAGTGAAGGACAAACTGGTAAAAGGATGTGAAATACCTGTGACAGATGGAGGATTAGCATTTTTTTCCCTATATAAATAGCATACACAAAGCAGTAAGGCGAGAACACGCTCAGCACGAAAGAAGATAAAAAGCCAAGTATTGCCAATGATACATAACCACAAGGAAAGACGTAATCTACTAGAAACCAAAGAATGCAAATTAAAAGGAAACCTTTTGCCTATCGTGTAAAAATAAGTCATAAATGTACATGCACCCAATAAAAGAAAAATAAATGAATACATGCACAGGCACAGAACAGAATGCTTCAAGAAACAATAAGAGATGCCCAATGGAGATTTTTACCTGCCCGAGAGCTTATCAGAGTAAAGATGGTGGCAGTGTACTCCTGAATACTCAAGGCCAAGTCCAAAGGCCCCAGATATTTAGTGGGGAGGGAGAGATTAGAGGAGAGAGAAAAATCACAGTGGGATATGTAAGTGGGTACTGACAGACGAGTATATTGCCTCTCCTGGAGTTGATATTTTCATATTTACCGGTTCCAAAGGCAAAATTCATGTGGCCTCTGAATCGCTGGGCGAGAGCAAGATTTTAGAATGTGAATAAACTGGATGACAAGTTTTATAATAAACTTAGTTTTGGATAAAATGCGCTTATACATACTTTTTGACAATGTGTCAAAACATTTAAATGTACACTGCTTATTAACATCTACCAATAGTTTTCAGAGCGGATTGCGGGCATAGCTGGAGAAAGTTAAGTGTGTCTGTAGGAGAATTAAGCTCTCCTTTCTCCCTGTTACCATAGTTTTCCTGGTTTCCACCCCAAAGCCTCTATGAGTGAATTCAGTACTGGCAGGACGTTTGGGTTCACCTAGTATCACTTGTTCAAAAAGTCTACAAAATGATTTTATACAGTTTATAACAGAATCAATATTTGTGTCTCCTGTTTGAGTATTTGTCCTTTGACTTTGTGGAGCCAGTGAGAGCTGTCAGAGTTTTTCCATGCATTGTTTACCATGAACTTCACTCCTGGGGCCTGTGAGCTGGGTAGGGTGGGTACTGTCACCTCTATCTCGAGGTGAAGTGACTGGGGCAGCTGGGCCTGAGGTCCGGGTTTTCTAGTCTGGGGCCAGTGCTCTTTCTGCTGATATAGTCTACCTCTCTTTAAACAAGGAAGGCTAAAGAGGACCGTGATTGTGACTCCTAAGTAAAGGACGTCTTATAGGGGAGATGTTTTGAGGATTATACCTGGTCAGGTTCTCAACTTGCCTGACTAGAGCAAAATTATCCTGTGTTGACTTGGCCTTGGGGAGTACAAGAACGGGAGTTGCAACCAATGCCCAGGATCCCTGGTTATGGAGAATTAACTGGACTAACAACCCATGGTATGGCTTTTGTCAGGTGAGAGGCCCTCATTCCCAAAGGTCCTAGCATGTCAGAGCTCCAGGCTGCCCTCAGATCTCAAGAGCACCAAGGAGAGACATGCCATGTGTTCTAACTACCTTTTATGGCCTCTTTCACAGCAGAATCCACAGGAAGAATGTTTTTCTCCACCAGCTCCAGTGGCCCTGGTCGTAGAGCAATTTTTTCATTGAGATCATCGGCGAGTCGGGCTCTTTTCAGCTTCATCTGAGCAGTTGGAATGGACCTCTCTGCAGTGGAAGCTAAAGGGTTGAAATGAAAAGGATCAGTTCTAGAATTTGATGTCTCTCTCTCTCTCCTCTCTCCGTCTCTTTTGTTTTTTGGCTTGTGGTTACAAAAGATTGTGTCACATTGTGCTCCACCATCCTAATAATTTTTTGATGCAATCATCATCACTTTACAGGGATTATCACCAAAGCCTAGACACTTCCAAATAAAGGCAAATCGAGAGGCACATGGAAAAGTCAGAGACGCTTGCTTTGCGAGGATTTGTGAAAAAAATGTGCAATTCGGAGATTTTGTAAGCAAGCAGTCTGCAGGGTCTGTATTGCTTGCCTGACCCTAAGCTATGGCACTTGGATACACATTTTGTCTGCATAGTGACCGGCATAGGCTAGGCCTGCAGTAAATGTTATCTGTTGTTATTATTAGTAGTACTAGTATGACTTTTAAAGGATTTTGGACTAGTCAAGGCTGTGACCGACTGAGTCAAACGTCCAGGTCAGTTGCGAAAGAAAAAAAATTCCATTGAAACAGTTATCTAATTAAACTGAGGGATTTTTAAAAGTTGAATTCATCCACAGGCAGTTTCTCATCATTTAGAGGGTGTGAAAGGTCACGTACAGAGCCTTAAATCCACTTCGATACAGCTGACACCAAACTTCCTTTTTAGGTTGGGCCCTGACTTATTTCTGTGGAAGAACTCAGAGGAGAATCCAGCTTTGTTCTCATGGAGAACTGTAAGTTAAGATTCTATAAGAGTTTGCAACTTCACTCTCAACTTCATAAATCTAGAAAGTGAGATATTTACAGACAAGTCCCTTAGCCCCATTATTTTATTATTAACCACCTGCTAACCCAAGACCCTGTGTCCGGCATTGATCTAGAACTCTCCATACGGAAGAGGTCTAGGGATGTCTCATCGGTTGCCACAGGCTTGGCTGTGGAAGCTGCCTCTTCAAAGCATTTCACATTCAATGGAGGGAATGTGGATACTCCAAACCAAAGAATGGTCATACCAAAGCCCACATCCTCTCCAAAGGACCCCTTACAGTTCCTTGAAAGGGCAGCTTGCTGGCTCTCTGCCTCAGCCATCTTTCTGACTCATCCTGTGTACCAACTCAAGACTGATGTTCAGAAAGCCCTCCCTTCTTCTGGTGCCTCCGTACAAGATGCTTCCTACCATCCACGTCTCTCAATCCAGTTTTTCAAGACTGCTACAAATTTAATCTACCTCTTGTCATGGCCTGTGGCTCTCCAGCCCAAATCTACCATTCCAGAGAGCCTGGTCCTTATCTTTCTGTCTTCTATGTCTTGCTGCATTCACCTTTGCACCTTGGCTTATTTCCTTTCCCCACCTTGAACTTCTTCCCCACCCCCTACTACCAACATCGTACTTTTGGGTCCCAGCATAAGGCTTTCCTAACTCTTCCTGTTCTTACAGATCCCTTTCGCTTTGACTGCCTCTAGCAGTTACAAGCACAAACCCTTCCTCTTGCTGCTTCTGAAAATGGACAATAAACTCCTGGGCAGCAGGAGTCATTTTGTATCTAGCAGATCTTTTATGTTCCAAGAAGCTAATTCCCAATTTCTGTTGACAAAAGAGGACCCCATGGGAGGCACCAGAGATATGCAATTGAACTGGGGGTTGGTGCAGTTCACACCCTGATATTTTAATTCAAGACCATATTGATGGAAGAAATAACATTTCATATGTTTTCTGATTATAGCAGTACTGTGTACTCATTGTCATAAATGTGAAAAATGCTAAAAAAGTGTGCAAAAAACTTGAAGGTTTCAGGAAAATCCCCACTTAGTGTGGGGATTTTTTTGTTTTGTTTTGTTTTGAGTCAGAGTCTCGCTCTGTTGCCCGCTGCAGTGCAGTGGCGCCATCTCGGCTCACTGCCAGCTTTGCCTCCTGGGTTCACGCCATTCTCCTGCCTCAGCCTCCTGAGTAACCAGGACTACAGGCGTCCGCCACCGCGCCCAGCTAATTGTTTGTATTTTTAGTAGAGACGGGGTTTCACTGTGTTAGCCAGGATGGTCTCGATCTCCTGACCTCACGATCCACCTGCCCTGGCCTCCCAAAGTGCTGGGATTATAGGCGTGAGCCACCGCACCTGGCCTAAAAAGTCTGTATGTCATTTAAAACGACATCGCTTGGATTTTTGTGCAACTGTGATTTTTGTGCTGACACAGCCGCTGCCTCTAGGCTTGTAGGCACCACTGCAAAGGAGGTAAGAATTCTGTCACCTCCCTTTGAGGGCCTTTTTTTCCCTGTTTTCGAGACACCTGGCATCCTTTGGCTGCCTCATGCAGATCAAAGCCTCCCATCCCACACAGCCTTCCCTTGACTTCAGCGCTGGCCTCTTTTTCTTCCCTACCCTGAAAACAGTTCTCCATCTTAAAATATCTCACCTACTTTAAGGTTGAAAAAAGGTCAGTCTTGGAAAGCCAGAAAAAATAACAAATGATGCCAATCAAAGAACCAAGGTTCACAATTTCCAGGATATTTCAGAGCCTTTCGTGTGCTTTAAAGCTAGTGTTCAGTCTTGGAAGGAAATCCACATTCTAGAGAAATAGCGTTCAGGCCTTGTGCAGGCTGTTCCCTCAGACTGCGACACCCTTCCATCTTTTTCTACCTGGCTCAGTCCTCACATTCCAGCCCATTTCCTCACTCCTTCCTGTGCATTCTGATTCCGATGGCTCTTTTCTCTGATCCTCTTCCATACACCCACCACACCAGGCATTTCCTTTCTTTCCATGCTGGATTGTAAATGTGATTCTCATGTCCTCTGTTAGACCGTGAGACCATCTGAGGGCACAAACCTGTGGCTTTTTCATCGTTGAACCCACTGGCCTGGCAGAGCAGCCAACTCCTAGCAGACACCCTATACAGTGTGTGTTCAAGGCACAAATATCTCATAGGTAACTGTCAAATTAGGGGTTGGACCTCTTTTAGGGTGGGCACCAATGGTCTCGGGGATTCTGTCTCAGTTAAGGCAACTTACGAGGCAGGAGTAGAAGCCTTGCCTCCTGCATCCAGATGTCAGAATATGGGGACCAATTAGTTGTTTCTTTGCCTTGTCTCACGCACCCCAGCACAGAGGCGGCACCCTAAAGCAGCACTAGGCCTGCTTTGATCAGTACTAATTTCCTCAGATTGTATTCTCTGCACACCAGAAGGTAAAGGCGTCAGTAAAGCGCAATCAATTACCTGGAGGATACAAAGGCAGCGAGGGAACCGTGATCCCCTGCCAAAGCAAGTGATGATCCAGATTAGTAATAATTGTCAGCACATGTTGGACGTGTTCCTTGCACTCCTAGAAGTTATGTGATTTGCCGAGGCCTTAGAGTTAGGGAGGACATGGCACAGCTGAGATCAGAGCCAGAGTCTCTAACCCGCTTAACCATTTTATGGCTTCCCAACTTGGTTATCTACGTGACCTAGAAGGCTTAGATGATTGCTTGAAACTACCACTTTGTAATGACAATGGAGATTTTTAAGAGGGCTCAGCAACTGTACAGAGACAAGTTACTGTGGGAAAATGGCCCGCCATTTTACAGCATCTCTTGGTGTCTGATTTCTTGCAGCCTTACCTTGGAGTATGTGCATATTAACCAAGTTGGCACTGTTGCACCTGTTTCTGGCTTTGCGCTTCAGGGAATTTTTAGCCTGTAGAACCCAAACAAAGAGAATCACCTAGTTTTACCTTTTAAAAAAAACTCAAGTTATCTCACAGGAGAAAATAACCTTTTAAAATAATAAATGAAACATGAAAATATTCTTGGTGTCCCACATTTTGATGAAGGAACATTTACAAAGACCCCCTCCAGTAATTTTTAGATGGGAAAAATAAGAAGGTAAAGAGCTTGGGTCCGCATCAGGGCTACAAACCTAAAGCTCTTTCAGGGGCAGGCAGGTTGGTACAGGTTAATAAAATGTTACTGTAACAGGATACTAGGCTGCTTGTATTGTAACCAATCTTATTCCATTGCCTTTTTTTTTCCTTCGAGCCAGGGTCTCTGTCATCCAGGCTGGAATGCAGTGGCACAATCATAGTTCACTGCAGCCTTGACCTCCTGGACACAAGTGATCCTTCTACCTTAGTCCCACAAGTAGCTGGGACTACAGGTGTGCATCCCCAAACCCAGCTAATTTTTTCTTTTTAATTTTTAATTTTTGGTAGAGACAGAGTTTCACCATGTTTCCTAGGCTGGTCTTGAACTCCTGGACTCAAGCAATCTGCCCACCTCAGCCTCCCAAAGTGCTGGGACAGCTGTGAGCCACAGCACCCAGCCTCCATTTCCTCTGAAAACAGTCACAAAATTAACCAAGATCAGAGCTAAAACATTGCCTAAATCTAAAATAACAGGACAATGTACGCCTCTTTCCCATTATTCACCTGACTTCTCTTTTAGGACATGTGAAAATGTAAAACCTACAGATTCAGGCCCACCAGGAGTTAGACGGGCATGAAGAGATAGGTTATTTACCCAGTCTCATCATCTTCTTGATGGGACTGTCGGTAGGGCTGTTGCAGGCTGTGGGAGGGCCAACACTGGACCCCAGGTTTCCGATGTCTAGTTCTGGGTTGTTAATCTCACTGTAGTGGATCTCCCAGTGGCCCCCTGAGAGGGGTGTGGGAATCACTCCAGTTCTGATAAGAGTCTGCTGTTCTTTGTTATTCTCCAGGTAGTAGGAATCACAGCCACTTGTGAGCTACTTTGAAGAGTAGCGGATCCCTCCTCTTCCTCTCTGCCCACAGACAAGTTGCAAAGCTAGCGCTCTCAGGCAAGGAAACACTGGCAGGCAGATACTCTCTTTGCCTTTCCTTCTCACTCAAAGTGTTGATACTTGCTAAATAGTATTCATTAATATGTTATGGACAAATTCAGGTTGCAGAGATTGGTTATGAAGGTACAGAATATATGCCCAATCTCACCCTCGAATGCTACAAAAAAAGAAGGGAAAAAGCAAAATAACCTTTTGCCTTTAAGTAGCTACAGATAAGTTCTGTATGCATAAACCATGCCTCAGCATTGACTTGGATTTTTAAAAATCTGATTGTTGTTAAAAAATGACAGGAATAAAAGGCAAGGCTGCTTGAAAGCTGACTCCACTTCCCTCTCTAAAGTGTTTTTGACTCTAGTGCATCCTTACTGCAATTTCTTCCAACATTAGAAAAATGGGGGACTTTTTTAAAAAAAGCTACAAAATAGGAGTTTCAAAGCTAACATAGTTGATCCCATTTTTATAGTTACTGGTTAACAGGAATCAGATTCCATATGATATGAGGGCAGGGGACTGGCAAATGGACTGAGTTTGTTGTAGGAATTCTACACGCATCCGCCAAGGGTTAGCATTCAGAGCTTCATAACCTGTAGCCTGAGCTTGGGTAAAGACATGTTCAAAAATTACCTTGTCGCTCTCCAAATGTTTTCTTTGCTCATGGAATTCAGCTGGACGTTTCAGTGCTGAAACAGACACACAAAACCATGAGTGGAGACTGGGTTACGGGCACCGGTCAGTATCGCAGAGTTTGCCGGTGTGCTTGCTGACTTATGCACAGTAGGGAGGTGATTGCCTTTATTAGGCCACAAGCATTGAGAGAGGACAGGCCTGGAGGACACCAGCGGCCCTGAAGCCATAGGAGACAGAGAAAGTGGAATCAAAGCCTCAAACAGGGGGAGTAGCAGAGGCAGGATGTGCAACAAGAAGAGAAGTGATGGAGGCAGGGCATTCCAAGTTCTGGAGGAAATAGAAGGGGTGGTGGAAAGCTGAAAACAGAAAGAATGCTCTGGTTTGAGGGAGAGGTGTAGACTTGGGTAACTAACACCCTCTTTGACTTTGCTCTGTCCTAGAGTGCAAAAGGCTCAGGGGATGACTGTGGTCTGTGTCTGTGGGGTGGGGTGGTGCTTTGGAGGACGGGACTGTACTCTGGATAAAGTGTGTGGCTGGTAGGTCAGGAACATGCAACCGAGGGTGTTGAGTGAGAAGCAGAGAATCAAACTTTGAGGGCTGGAAGGAACCTTGGAGACAGGGAAGTTAACTCCAACAGTGAACAGAATGGGGAAACTGAGGTCCACAGAAATTGACTGACTTGCTCAGGATCAATTAGGGCTGGGAACATAGGTCCTGTGACAACTCTAACCTCTTTCAAGGTGTGGTATGTAAAATATTAACAACCAGTAGACACAGGCACTGGTCAGTCGTACAGAACACACGGCAGCTGTGAACAACCTGGACAGAATGCCAGCCTTCACTCTCTTCCCATGACCTCCTCCTCATCACAACTTCATAGCACCTCTTATGGGGGTTTATTAAACTCCTTTGAGCAAAGAAATAGAACGTCATTTTGCAAAATTCTACATTTTGCCTTGATTTTCCTAATCTAGAACAATCTCAATCAGGAGCCACAAATAATCACTTTTCATGATAAGTGATAAGGTGGATTAGCAGTTACAGACTTGCATTGATTTTTCACCCCCTGAATTGTATGTCTGGACAACTTGAGGAATCACATGATCCAGAGTTCCAATGTTACTCGAACAGTGGTTTACCGTAAGCTGCAGGCAATGCAATATTCTTCCAAATCTTGGCCAGCACAAAAATTAGGTTTCTGACCAGATCAGGGTATGTGTGTGTGTGTGTGTGTGTGTGTGTGTGAGTGTGTGTATGTGCGTGTGTGTGTGTGTGTGCACACATGCCTCATTCAACCCTTAAGACCATGCTGAATCTGGACATAGTTTTCAGCAGGGTTTGCTGGAGATCAAGCAGACATAGTTGTAGTCTTGGCCATAGTATCCTCTTTAAGGATGCTGCTTGGGGAGTTAATAAGTCACACTCTCTATAAATCTCCCTGTTCACCCCAACATTAACAATGTTGCAGAACTGCCCCATCTGGCTTCCTTGTGCCAAAAATAGTTGACAGGCATCCTTCTCACTTTGACCAAAGATTAAGAGACTTCCCTTCTTACAGAAAAAAAAAAAATGAACACGCTTCTTGAATACCATTGATCTGGAAACGGTTTTACAGTTGTCTTTGCTTTCTGCTTTTTACTCTTAAAATGAGCTTCTCTGCAAAACCTCCCTTTTTAGATGACCATTTTCTCCCATTTCTCCCAACTCAGTGATTCTGAGAAATTTATATGCAGCTGTCGTGTGTTGCTCATGCATTTTCTTTGAGTTGGGTCTGGTCATCATCCTTAATAAGGCTTGCCTTTTCCTGCGTTTGATCGCAGGTGGAATTTATGTCGAGGGAGTTCTGCAGAGCAACTCCCTTTCCTCTTAAGCAACCAGATTATGATACAAAGTCTGCTTGAAGTCCAGTAGGCCATTGTGGATCTATACAATCTTTATCAATAGGTCTTTCCTCTGTCCTATCTCCTGGTAATCATTTAGTTAGGTATTGCATATTGGTGTAGTTTAATTACTTACGTAACCCAGAAAAGGAATCGATCTTCGTGTAGTCTTACTAAGTGGTTAAAAAGAATAGCATGCCCTTTTCGAAATCTAGAAACTCCCTGAAGGGAATAGCATGAATAGATCTTGGGATATCTCTGACATTCCAAACACAATTGGTTTTAATTGGGCTTGGGGTTTAGGAGGAATTTAACGGGTTCTCATGTCTCTGAGGCTGTTCAATTCTTATTAGCAAAGCGTATTAATTGCTCTAAGAAACACTGTATTTCCTGTATCTCAGCTTCATAGAGCTACAATTCATCACTTCTTGGTGTTAATAACTCCCCTGTGAGATGATTCACATGGTCCAGTTCCCTGATGCCAGGAGCACAAAGGTCTTCTGGAATCTTCTGCCACAGGGTGGAAGAAACTATCTCCATTTAGCAAGGACTTGGGAGGAAAGCCAGAGAGGTCCACATGCTGTATTTTACCACATGCTCTTCTCCTCAGAGGTTAAGGGGTGTTATATGGGGCACTGGCTTGAGATCACACCATGGAAAACTGTCCTGCCATGGACCTGGGGTTGAGGTTTGCCTTCTCAGTGACCGCAGAGACCGTGGGTTTTAGCCACCTCCCAGGAAGGCCAACAAAAGCAATGGCGCTCCCCACCTCTCAGTTGGCTTTTTGGAAAATACATAAAAAACCACTTCTGCTGCCAGCCTGGGGAGTATCAAATGGCAACATTCTGTATTTAAAGAACTTTGACATTTAAGATTGAAAAGGAATTTGGATTCTACATTTTAAAAAAACTCCATGTGATTTTGAATTAAAATACTGTTGTAAATTCAATCAGCCACACATCTAACTCGTTCCCCCCGGAGGAAGATTAATGACTTCTCACAAGGGAATTTGTGTTCTTGCCTCAGAGTTTTGTTGCAGGCTATTCCTATTTCTGTCCCCAAAGCTATCGCTAATTTGGGTCAACTGAGCATATAAACATTTGCTTACTTAGAAAAAAGATTCCAAGATAAGAACGGTCTTCCTGCAGTCCTCTGCTCTCCACTGTAACCTCATGCCTCCAGCAAGATCCCAGAAAGAGGAGAAAACAGGCCGTGGGGCCACAGAGAACTCAGTGAAGGCAGGGGCCTCACTCCTCAGCACAGGGTAGGGTCCCTGGAGTTGGGCAGCTCTGGCAGCAGAAGCAGGGCTGTACCTGGTGTTGGGCTGTGCCTGGCGCAGGCCCTGACTTCTCTTAATGGGACCATTCAGCCGCAGGCTTAGAGCAATCCCAGATCCATTGCTACTAACAGGACGAAGAGGCAGAATTAAAGAGCCAGAGACTTGAGGGCAGCAATGAGTGCAGCGTTCTCAAAGTGCAGCCTCCGGACCAGCATCTTCAGCAACTGGGAACATGTTAGAAATCCCAATTCTTGGCTGGGTGTGGTGATTCACCCCTGTAATCCCAGCACTTTGGGAGGCCAAAGCAGGTGGATCACGAGGTCAGGAGTCCAAGACCAGCCTGGCCAAGATGGTGAAACCCTGTCTCTACTAAAAATACAAAACTTAGGTGGGCATGGTGGCAGGAGCCTGTAATTCCAGCTATTCGGGAGGGTGAGGCAGGAGAATCGCTTGAACGCAGGAGGCAGAGGTTGCAGAGAGCCAAGATTGCACCACTGCACTTCAACCTGGGTGACAGAGTCAGACTCTGTCTCAAAAAAAAAAAAAGAAAGAAAGAAAAAAAGAAATCCCAATTCTTGGGCCCCAACCCAGCCCCAGAGAATCAGGAACTCTGCCAGTATGGCCCATGAATCCGTGTTTTAACAAGCCTTCTGGGTGATTCTGATGCAAAAACTTCAGAACCGCTGTGATGGGATTTATAAGTCCAGTGGATCTAGATCTAGGGGTGTTGGGAACCTAGGACTTCCAAACGGGAGCAATGAATGACCAGGACTGATTTTCAGCATTTCAAAAAGCTGAAGAGAAAGAGTGTCTGCCCAGAGAAAGGCTGCTTAGACTAACAAAATTGTCACTTTTCATTGCTCCTGCCCGGAATCATAGAGACTTGGTTTAGTTCCGGTAGTTCTCATCAACAAGCACTAGCTGGTAAATTTATATACCATGAATTAGAAAATTAACTTAAAAACATAAAATTAACTATTTAAAAATATGTGGATTAATAATTAATTATTATTCTTTAGGGGGACAGGGAAGACAACACTATTTTAAACGTAAGACCTATGGCGGTGGTGGGTAGAATTGAAGAAGTCCTGGGTGGCTAAAATTTTGGGAACCATCCATTTGAGCTCTGCTCTTGCTTTGCCATCTACTTTTGGTATAACTTGGAGTAAGCCTGAGAGTTTTCCTGTGCTCTCACTTTCCCACTTGTAAAAATGGGCTTATTCATGCTTGTCTTCTCTCCGTCTTGCTTTTAAAGACAAATCGGGTCATAAGAACTTTTTTTTTTCAAACAGGATACATACTATGTATAATGATAATGCTTTGGAGATTATATTTTCTTTTACGCTTGGAAAAAAATTGCTAGTTCAGTACTCCAATGATAGTCTTAAGGGTCTGTTACCCCAATGATAGTCTCAATGGTCTGAAAACAGTGCCTTTCCCAGTGTAGCTTTGTAATGTTCAAGACCTGGCTAGCGCACTTGGAGAGTTTGATGCAACATCTGTGAACACTTTGGAATTTCTCAGAAGGAGGGTACAAGGACAAATTCAAAGTGTGCCTGTAATGACTGGTTTTCTAGTTTCTAAGGAACAGGGAAATGGGAAAATTGAAGGAGAGATGGGGTAAAAAGAAGGAAGGTAAGATTTTTGACCCAAATGGGATTGACATGAAAATCCAGGGCACCTTTTTCTATCTCTGAATTTGAGATGTTAGAAAGAAGGGAAGAGGCAGACAGATTAATTCCCTTGCGCCGTGTACTGCTCAAACAGCCGACAGTGTGTGGTAGGGTGCTGTAGGGAAAAGCCAAGTCAAATGAATGCACTGAGAAAAGGAAGAGAGACTTTGTCCGGTCAACTTCTCAAAACTATCGTGAAGCTGCATGTGATAGGGGTGCGGGAATTGCCCCGGTCATTCTTCTTGCTATTCAGAAGTACCACAAAATTCAGGGATTTACCAAGGTTTTGCAGTAAGTATGTGGCTGCTGTAGCTTGGATTAGTCTGCAAAAAAAATAAAGGCAGCACCATTCATAGACAGCTCATTGTATCTTTAAATTCATTTACATTGATCAGATCATGGAACCAGGCTGCCCAGACATTTCATTCTGGCCAGCAGCGGCTTTCTCTGAGACTCTGTGGACACGTAGCAGCCTCTGTGGGCCCCGTGTCCTCTCAAATCCACTTTAGCTCTCTAATCTCATCTTCCGTATTCCAGGAGAATAAATTAAACCTTCTTTCATCTCTCCCCTGGGTTAAACACCATAGATTCACTTTAGTAGCAGAGGGAGAGGGAGAGGGAGAGGGAGAGGAAAAAGTGATTTTTCCTTCAATCTTCCTGGCTACCCATTCTTATGTAGTGGTGCGAAGTTGTCCAAAATTATTAAATGAGATGATTAAATGGGGTTTAATTTATTAATTTAAATGGGACCCCTCCTAGACTGGAAGCACTTTGAAACAGAAGTTGAGTCTGACTTCTCTGTGTGTGTTCCCCTGAGCCTTTCTCACAGCAAAGGATTAATAAATATTTATTGAAATGCTCTATGACCAGTTTATTGAGTCTGATTTACATGGCTGGTCATCTTTCCACATCAAGTCTTCAGAAGTGGTTAGAATAAAATGGTGTTATTTAAAATTTTACCCAGGAGAGTGATACCCAGGGAGAAGAGTTGCAGGAGAGAAAATTTGCATAAGAAATAATGAACAGGCCCAATAGGTCTAGGGAAGGAGGTGGCCACTGTCCTAATGCCACAAGAATGTAGAGAACCTTGATGTCCTCTTGCAACCTTGAGTCCAAAAGGGAGGGATAGTGAAACCATTTCCTATGAATCCTGGTTTATGATGGCGAAGTAGGCAATTTGAAATCTCCATATTGAGATTTAGAGGTGAGATTTTGGAGATAAATCTAAACAATAAGTCCTGTAAGTACTATTTCTAAGTTAACTTTGAGAGGATATTTCATTAAGGTTTCATGCTGATTTTGAAAATGTGAATTTCACAACTGCCATTGTAAATGCACCTGGACTGAGAACCCTTTACCAGCTATTTAAAGTTGTTCTGGTGATTCTATCCTGGCCTCAGAACCCTGCCCATCTTGATTAAAAATCAAGAGATGGTGCCTTTAAATTCATTCAAAGCACGTAAAGAGGGAAATTAGCCTAAACTCATAATGCCCACACATAAGAACAAAGCGAATGTTTAAGAGAAGTGATTCACGAGGATTATAAAAAAGAATTTGTTGCTGGTTGCTAACGACTGTTTATTACTCTGCAGCAAGCTCCAAACTTGCAGGATGCATGCCCAGGAAAAGGGAAGGAAAAAAATTTCAATCCATTTGGATTAGTTTCACTAGAATTACACATGATTCACCTCATTAGAGTCAATGGGGGAGGAGCCTCATAATTTAATTATCAATTTGGAATGCCATTGAAGGGAGACCTGCCATACAGGTAAGTCAGTGAAATCTTTCATTCGATGCTCATCATGGCAAAGCATAGATTATGATGTAGAACTTGAAGCCATTGCATTTAAATCATCGGTTTATCTTTGGCATTTTCACATAATACACTTAAAATTTTCCAAGTTCTAACTGAAATTTTTGGCCATAAAATGCCTTATGATAGCAATATAAGTAAGTGTTTTTAAAGGCCAAGCGATTCATTTTGAACGTTTGAGAAAAGGAGCCTAGGCAGGGATCAGGAGACACAGGTTCTGGCCTCAGCTCCTCCCCAATAGGAGGGATTTGCATGTTATCCAGTGGATAAGCCCTGAAGATTTAACCTAATGTAAAACTCACAACTAATTCTCGGCAGGTGCTTCTGTTGATGAGTTAAAAATAGTAAGTCTGGCCGGGTGCGGTGGCTCACGCCTGTAATCCCAGCACTTTGGGAGGCTGAGGCGGGCGGAACACGAGGTCAGGATATCGAGACCATCCTGGCTAACATGGTGAAACCCCGTCTCTACTAAAAATACAAAAAATTAGCCAGGCGTG
>NW_012113697.1:3126415-3150753 GCF_000951035.1 Colobus angolensis palliatus
TCTCAAAAAAAAAAAAAAAAGTATTGCTATTTGATAAGGACAATTAACAGTTCACTTAGCCATCAGCTTTGAGTTTTGACAATTTATGACATGTTTAAAAAGACTGCAACTATTTCAAATTTTATGAATAAAGCGAGATTTTATGAATAATTTTATCTGGCATGGGTTTACATTCTCATAAATGAAACTGTAGAAAATAGAACCACATGAGATCTAGGCTTTGGGACGTCGGAAAAATCTCTTAGGCCTCTTCAACCTCAGTTTCATGAACAAGAAAGACAAACAGGGATTGGGATCGGTCGGGGTTTTCAAACTCTATTCTGAGGAGAACCAGCACTGCAGAGAGAATTATCAGGGGGCTTCTGGAAGGGATGAGGAGGGGCCTAGCAAATGGGGCAGACACCCTTGACACTGCCTCAGCCAGTGCATATATATATGTATATATATGTACACACACACACACATATATATAGTGCATAAGATTTAACAATTAAAAAATTAGAAAATCACAGAATTAGGTAGGATCTAAGGAATATTAACTTTTTTTCCTTCCTCCTTTCCTTTCTCCTTTCACTTTCTGTTTCAAAAAATGTAAACAAAAGAATGAAAAAATAAAGTCTTCTTGTGTAAGGTAATGAGTTGAACACTGGATTATGGTTTTTTGTTTTGTTTTGGTTTTGGACGGAGTCTCGTGCTGTCGCCCAGGCTGGAGTGCAGTGGCTCGATCTTGGTTCACTGCAAGCTCCACCTCCTGGGTTCACACCATTCTCCTGGCTCAGCCTCCCAAGTAGCTGGGACTACAGGCGCCTGCCACCAGGCCCGGCTAATTTTTTTTTTGTATTTTTAGTAGAGACGGGGTTTCACCATGTTAGCCAGGATGGTCTCGATCTCCTGACCTCGTGATCTGCCCACCTCAGCCTCCCAAAGTGCTGGGATTACAGGCTTGAGCCACCGTGCCCGGCCTGCTTCTGTGTGCTTTTTATCAGCTTTCTCCCTAATATCTTGACTCTCTCTGAGGGGCCATCTTGCTTATTATTGTTATCCCTAAAGTGCCTGGCACAGTCCCCTGTATATAGCCTGGTTTATAATAAAATTTGTTGAATTATATTGAATTGAAAACATCCTGAGGCCCTTGGTTCCTCTTTCCTTCTCCCAGTCGTTTGCATTTAGACATGTTTCCTTAGGTGCCAGAGGAAACACATTGCTCTGCTGAAATGCATGTAGATTGCATGTTTAATCTCTGATTGGGCTGAAGAGGCTAACCATCAGCAGGTGAAGAGATGCATCCTATCTCTAGCTTCCTGAGAAGAGCTAAGTAGAAAAGATCTGTACAGGCGGGGACTGCAGTGTGCACCTGTCATGACTTGGACACTTTTCCGTAGCAGAATCTACACTCTTGGAAAGCCTGGTTGAGAGGAAGTAGCTGAAGATTGGGGAAAGCCTTCGTCATAGTGCGTGATTTTAAAATGCTTTATTATTTCATGATTTGTAGGATTCTTTTTTCTAGAAATTATCTTAATGATGCAATGGACTAAAGATGCAAAATTTGAGTTAAGCGGTATTTTGTTAATATGCATATTATTTGATTCTGGAATTCCTGCAGAACAAAATACTATATCTTGATTGGACTCTACTATACAAAGGAACATTTGACTTATATAACTTACATGATAGGTGTTATTTTAAAATGTATGATAGCGTTAATTACCATCTTCATTGGGTGTTTTTACTAATTTTCAGATATAACCCCATATCCTTCAAAAAATATTTATTCTCAGCCTAATGCCAGCTGCAAGACCCAGGCCCAGAGTATTTAAGCACATGAGTCAAACTTTAAATCAGGTGTGTACAACTTGGGCTTACGGAAAGGTCCTGGGTCCATCTGCTCCATTTGCCTTTCCAGAATTAAAGAGAAAAAAAATCAGTGAAGGGATAGATTATCAGCTTTGAGCGAAATTGTCTTGACCTGATCTGACATCTGCAGACCTTTGGTTTCTCCCTATCTTTAGCACCTCCAAGGAAAGGCTAAGATGAAACAGGCCACACATCGACTTGCTCCTTTGCTTTCTCAGCATCGTTGTCAACGTTGCTTAAACAGCCTTGAAATAGCAGGCTGAGCTGTTTCTTTTGTACTTTATAAACCTCTAAAAGAGTTGTCCCAGTTTAAGGTCACATACTGTTTACTATTTGTAGAGCTCAGCCACGAACAAAGGATTACTTTTCAATTACAAAACAAGAGGCTTTAAAAATTCTTAGTTTTGTTCTGTCTCTGAAACAAAGACTAAACTTTCAATGTTTAGCCATGGGTCATAGTGCTTCCACATAACTAACTACGCAACATTTTTTCTAACTAATATAACTAACTACACTTTACAGACCTACACATAGGGATTCCATATAACTAACTACACTACAGTTTTTCAAGGGCAAACTTTTGCTTGTTGTGTACTGAACTCTGAAGTAACAGTCACAACAGCATTTTACAGACACCTGAATTTCTGCACAAGTCATTATAGATCTGAATTTTTAAATTTTATTGGAGAGGAAGTTAGAATCTATGGCCTGAAGCAGCTTCACCCATGACTTATTCATCCAGAGTACCCTTTTCTCTATTTCCACAGATAACCAGGAATTAGCTTTCATTGTTGAATTGGTAGAAAATTTAAAATATATCTTCTAAAATATACAATAATCCTTCTTCTTTTACCCAGATTGTGGCCAGTAATTCAACATTATATCATTTATGCCAAAATGGTATTACCACTCCACCTGCTAGAGAGGAAATACTTGACTGATGTTCAATTACTTGTGGACTCAAATACCCCAAACAGAACTGAAACTGAGGAGGTGAGAAAAAGATGATGTAATTGATGCTTCTGGAAAGAATATTAATTATATCCAATTTTAAAAGTAGATGAGTCAGGGGTGCCCATAATGAATTGTGTTTACCCTGAGAACAAATCCACTACATTGGAATTTTAGGCAAAACCAGTATCATTAAAAGGAGCCCCTTGCAGGTGAGTAGGTAGCAGTCGGGGCAAAGCATCCAAGGTCTGGGATTTCTGCTGATACCAACGCTTTGAAGATCTTGGGAGACCATTGCATTGGCTTAAACTAAATGACCTCTGAGGCACTTTCCAGCTCCCAAATGGTGTGGCCCTATGTACATCAGTAATTAAGAGATGCAGGTACTCACGTGGTATTAAGCCTTGGTTAGCCAGTTGTTCCTGAGTCCTTCTTTGTTGAAGTCTTAACTGTAAAACTTAGAAAAAGAAGTGTTAGTTTGTGAGTTGGGCTAAATATCATTACAATCATTATATTTTCATCATACATTCATAGCTCATCTCATTTTATTTCTAAAAGAGTTCTGAAAATTATTATGAAGTACATTTTAATTTCTGTTGTAGACACAGTGGAAGAAGAAGGAGAGAAGCTGAGAAAGTTACAAGGTTTTGCAGTAAGTCTGTCCCAAACTAGAATTAGAATACTTGTCTCTTCTTTGAAGCGCATGTTATTTTCGCAGTGCTACATTCTCTCTCTCCACACTCTGTCATTTATAAGATAAATATCATCTAATTCCACTTGGGTGGCAACCAATGATATCAAGAGGGGAGACAGAGTTCCACCTAGGTTCAAATCTCATCTGTACCCCCTTAATAGCTATGTATCCCTGAGCAAGTTGCTTAACCTCTCTGACCCTCAGTTTCCTCATTTGTAAATAAAAATAACGCCTCCCTGGTGGTGTTGCTATAAAGTTTGATAAAACAGTGTATGCACATTGCTTAGCAGAATGTGTGGCACATGTAAAGACATTTTGATAAGTGGTAGTATTATGAGAATCTGGAATTCTCCTGGGAATTCAAAGGTCTATTGGGGTTGTGCTTTTCTTAGAAAAATTAAAACACTGTAAAACTGTCAAAATTGTATATTATCAATAAATATAAGTATGTTCCCAACATTATGTATCTATAGCACAAATAGATTATATATATCATATACATGTAATGGTGAAAATTAAATAATATTGAATTATTAACTTCTGAGGGCTGTATTTACAATGTTCTCTTTCCCATTGCCCCACTCCTCCAAACACATTCTATCTTTGGAAATTCAGACTCCTCCTCACGGATATTCCATTTTCTTTGTATACATTGATGAGAGATCTTAAAGTTTGAATCCACTTGGATTAATCATCAGCTAAAACAAAAACTGTGTTTTCCAGAGGACTGCAACAGAACTCGGAGTCTCTATAACATAAGTTTCCCATTGCCCCACTCCTCCAAACACATTCTATCTTTGGAAATTCAGACTCCTCCTCATGGATATTCCATTTTCTTTGTATACATTGATGAGAGATCTTAAAGTTTGAATCCACTTGGATTAATCATCAGCTAAAACAAAAACTGTGTTTTCCAGAGGACTGCAACAGAACTCGGAGTCTCTATAACATAAGGCTCACAATGTCCAGAATACAATCTAAAATACTCTAACATAAAAAACTGGGAAAATGTGACCAATTCTAAATGGAAAAGACAATGAACAGATGCACACCTTGAGATGAGTCAAATGTTGAAATTATCAGACAAATACTTTAAAATAGTTATTTCCAACTAGGTTCAATGAAGTAAAAGAAATGGACAAAAAATAAGAAATCTCAGCAGCAAAATAGAACACATAAAGAAACAAAGTAGAAACATGAAAACCTAATACAGTATCTGGAATCAAAATTGTTGAATGGACTTAATAGAAGAATATCAAAGGAGTGAGTCAGTAAACTTGAAGATAGATCAAACTGAAGAAGAGAGAGAAAAAAGATGAAAAAAAAAATGAGCAGAGCTTCAGGGACTAGTGAGACAATATCTAAAAGTTTAATGTTAGGTAATTAGGGTCTCAGAAGTATAGCAGAGCCATAGAGCAGGTTTTAATTTAATTGAAGTAGAGCAGATTAACATCACATAAAATAGACATCAAGTCACAGAGTATTGTCAGAGATCAAGAATGAAAATTTCATAATTATAAGAGGGAAGACATAGCAATTATAAATGGATAGGCATTTAAGAACAGAACCTCAAAATACATGAAGCAAAAATGGACAGAATTAAAAGAATAAATAGACAATTTCAAAATCACAAAAGCTTCCTGAAATTGGTGAAAAAAAAAATGTACAGATTCAAAAGGCTCAATAAACCCTACAGCAAATGTATACACAGAAAACCACACTTGGATACATAATAATCCAATGACTGAAGCCAAAGATAAAGAGAAATATCTTAAAAACAGGTGGGGGAGAAACAACACATTGTATAAAGAAAACTGTTGGCCGGGCGCGGTGGCTCAAGCCTGTAATCCCAGCACTTTGGGAGGCCGAGACGGGCGGATCACGAGGTCAGGAGATCGAGACCATCCTGGCTAATACGGTGAAACCCCGTCTCTACTAAAAAATACAAAAAACTAGCCAGGCGAGGTGGCGGGCGCCTGTAGTCCCAGCTACTGGGGAGGCTGAGGCAGGAGAATGGCGTAAACCCGGGGGGCGGAGCTTGCAGTGAGCTGAGATCCGGCCACTGCACTCCAGCCCGGACGACAGAGCGAGACTCCGTCTCAAAAAAACAAAAAGAAAAGTGTTGATTTAAATAGCCACAGACTTCTCTTCAGAAACGATGAAAGTTAGAAAATAAAAAACTAAAAGAGAAACAAATAAACACCCCATCCCCCAATCTACGAACTCAGAATAGAAAATGTCCTTTAGGAATGAAGGCGAAATAAAGACATTTTCAGGTAAAGAAAAAATAATATAATTTCTTACAAGAAATGCTTCAGTAAATTCTTCAGGCTCAAGGGAAGTGATACCAGAAGACAACACAGATACTCAGGAATGAATAAAGAATGTCAGAAATGGTAACTCTATTAATAAATATGAAAGATATTTATTTTTCTTCTTAATTAAACATATATAACTTTATAAGGAAAAATTATAACTTTGTCTTTCGATGCTCTTAAGGAACATAGATGTAATACAGATTACAGTGATAATGTAAAGGACTTCTTATGACTGCCAAATTTCTATAGTTCACATGCAGTGGTATAATACTAACTATAGGTAGACAGTCGTAATTAATGATTATACTGTAACCAATAATAAGAACACAAAGGGTATAACTAAAAACACCCTATAAATGGAAATGGAATGCTAAAAGTATCAACTAATCCAAAGAAGGCAAGAGAGGGGGAATATAGGAACAGAAAGCATAGGGACAAACAAAAAACAAGTAATATAATGGTAGATCCAAATCCAACCATGTCAATAATTACGTCAAATTTTAATAGTTGAAATGCTCAAATAAAACAGAGTTTATCAGAAAGAATTTATAAAAGCCATATTCAATTATATGTTGTCTGCAGGAGACACACTTTATATATAAACTGTCAGATTGGTTGAAAGTAAGTAGATGAAAAAAAGATATACCATACAGACAGCAAGCATAAGACAGCTGGAATAACTATATTAATGTCACATAAAATAGACATCAAGTCACAGAGTATTGTTAGAGATAAATAATGGAAATTTTATAATTATAAGAGGGAGAATTCATCAGGAAGACATAGCAATTATAAATGGATATGCATTTAAGAACAGAACCTCAAAATACATGAAACAAAAATGGACAGAATTAAAGGACTAGATAGACAATTTCAAAATGACAGTAGGTGATTTTAAGACTCCTCTCTCAACATCTGATATAACTAGATTTAAAAAAATACTAATGACATAGAAGATTTGAGCGATAATATCAAACATCTTGATATAATTAATACTTGTTTAGCACTACAGCCAATAACTGCAGAATAAACATTCTTTTCAAGTGTACATGGTACATTTACCAATATATACTAGGCCATAGAATACGTTTTAATAAATTTGAAATAATTGATATCATGTAGAGTACATTTTCTGACCACACTGGAATTATTACTCAAAAGCAATATGCTATTAACAAAAATATTTGGCAATACATTTCTAGATAATTCATAGTCAAAACAGAATCACAAGAGTAATAAAAAATATTTTAAACTGAATAATAAAAAATGCACAACATATTATAACTATTTCATGTCACAATTTCCCATAACCCATATTACAACGTACGAGATACAGCTAAAGCAGTGGTTAGAGGGAAACTTAGAGTTTTAAATACTTATATTAGAAAAAGAGAAAGGTTTGAAATCAATGACCTAAGATTCTACCATAAGAAGATAAAAAAGAAGTATGTTCATAGTAAGTAGAAATAAGAAATAATAAAGATTAAATCAGAAATCTTTATAATAGAAAACAGACAAGTAGTAGAAAAAAGTAACAATGCCAAAAGCTAGTTATTTGCAAAGATCAACAAAACTGAAAACTCCTAACTAGACTGACTTTATTTTATTTTATTTTATTTATTTATTTTGAGACAGAGTCTCACTCTGTCACCCAGGCTGGAGTGCAGTGGCACGATCTCGGCTCACTGCAACCTTTGTCTCCCGGGTTCAAGCAATTCTCCTGCCTCCGCCTCCTGAGTAGCTGGGATTACAAGTGTGTGCCACCATGCCAGGCTAATTTTTGTATTTTTAGTAGAGACGAGTTTCGCCATGTTGGTGAGTTTGGTCTAGGACTCCTAACCTCAAGTGATCCACCTGCCTCGGCCTCCCAAAGTATCTGATTATAAAAGTAGAGAATAAAATTTATCAATAACGGGACTAAAAAATGTGTTATAACCATATATTCTAGACATTAAAGATAATGAGAAAATATCATTAACAAATACGTGCTAATAAATTAAACACTTAAAGTGGATACATTTCTTGAAAACTAAAGCTTGCCAAAATTGATACCAAAAAAAACACAGAAAATCTGAATAGCAATATGTTTATTAAATCATTATTGATTATTATAACCCCTCCCACACACACACACATACAAAAATATTCAGGCCCAGGCAGTTTTACTGGTGAATTTTTATCCAAATGTGATAGGAACAAGTTGTTTTCCAAGTTTTCCATTAAACAACACATTTTATACATTATAACCATTATAAATAAGAATTCTCAATTATTTTGTCTTTCAATATCATAGATCTTAATCAAATGAAGACAAAAGTTTATAAAGATCTCCCATTGTTAGAGTTAGCCAATTAGAAGACTCTTTCAGTTCTCTAGCTATTAAGTCATTCTGACTTAGATTGAACTGGACAAAGGCAGTGGAAATGGAAACAAGAGGGGAAAATATTAAAAACACTTTGAACAAAAAGAATTAGAAGATTTTGGTGACGTGAAGGAGGACAGAATTATATGCTTACTGGCTGGTTGCAGTGGCTCACGTTTGTAATCCCACCACTTTGGGAGGCCGAGGTGGGTGGATCACGAGGTCAGGAGTCCAAGACCAGCCTGGCCAACATGGTGAAATCCCGTCTCTACTAAAAATACAAGAAATTAGCAGGGTGTGGTGGCATGTGCCTGTAGTCCCAGCTAGTCAGGAGGCTGCGGCAGGAGAATTGCTTGAACCTGGGAGGCAGAGGTTGCAGTGAGCTGAGATTGTGCCATTGCACTCCAGCCCGGGTGACAAGGGCAAGACTCCATCTCAAAAAAAAAAAAAAAAGAAAGAAAGAAACAAATACATATTACTATCTTTCAAGGGGTTGTTAGTCTGGGATCTTTGGATATGCTGCAAGAAATACAGCTACTTAATGTATGCAACTATATCTGCATATATGCATTTTTTTCTTGGGTATGGGTCCATAGCACACATTAGATTCCCAAAGAAAACTACGGCTTCCAAATTTAAGCTCCTTTAATTTAAAGCTTAAAGATGTAGGGTTCTGAAAACATGTGTTATAGTTATGCTATAATAAAGTTGACAGAGAACTCTGAAAAAATGATGAGCTTAGTTTTAGACAATCTGAATTTTTGGTGTCCTGGTAAATAAGAAACAAGGTGCCTGATAAACAATTAAGATGTAGGGCTGGAGAAAGGCTCAGAGGTCAGGGCTGGAACACTGATTTCGGGCATCATCTTTAAGCAAGTGGCCACAAAACCTTTTAACAGAATTTCTAAAGGAAGAGAGATATATTATCAAAGGAGGCTAGGCATGGTGGCTCATGCCTGTAATCCCAGCACTTGGAGAGGCCAGGGGGGATCACCTGAGGTCAGAGCTTGAGAACAGCCTGGCTAACATGGCAAAATCTCATATCTACTAAAAATACAAAACTTAGCTGGGCATGGTGGCGCACATCTGTAATCCCAGCCACTCGGGAGGCTGAGGCATGAGAATCGCTTGAACCTGGGAGGCGGAGGTTGCAGTGAGCCGAGATTGAGCCACTGCACTCCAGCCTGGGTAACAAGCGAGACCCTGTCTCAAAAAAAAAAAAAAAAAAAAAATTATCAGAGGAGAGGGGAGATAAGAAAACAGAGAGAAAAATTCCATTACAAATAGTGAAAGAATGACACTAAAGAGGGTCTGCTAGGAGACAAAATTTCTTTGCTTCGATATGGAGAAATCACTGGACTACTTGACATCACCCATTCGCATACTTCTTTTTTCTTGTTTAATTGTTTGCGGATTTTTCAGTTCTAAAGATTGAAGGCATTAATTCATTACATTCATTCAATCATTCATTACATATTAGACTGCCTGCTAAGTGAAAGCATTGCTTGCTGTTGGCATACAGTGGTGAATGGGACAGTTACTATCCTCACGGCCGTAACATGCTAGCTGGGGAGATAAACTCAATTTTCCCTGAATACAAAATAAATTCCTCTCCCTCCCACCTCAAGTACTTGGTCTTCAGGGACCCTGTTAAATCTCTGCCTCTGTATGCAAAAATGTTGCTTGCATATTTTTTGTAAACGCATATTTCTATGGACTGGCTTATGTAAACGCTTATTTCTGTGGACTGGCTTATGATTTTTATCAGATTTGCGGAAGTCTCTGAGACTTACAAAAGTTAAGAATCGTCAGTTCAGATCTGGATTAAACCATCTCACATCTTTCTTTTCTTATTTTTATTAGTGGGCTCTCCTCGCAATACACATTACACAGCATTACCAGATCAATTTCCCCAAACTCCTTTTTTATAAGATTACTTGGTATAGCATCTTGTGGTGACTCCTTATTCCAGCCTTTGCGGTCTTTTCCTATGTACGCATTACTCCCCACACAAACTCTCTTTTCCGGTTCATCCTGCCCCTCCTGAGCCTAACCTATGTGTTCACGTTCTTTGCCTTTGATTATGATATCTCTGCATATGGAATTTGGTATATGGTTTGAGGCTAGGCTGTAACTCTAATTCATTCCAAATAGTTGGGAAACTATATATAACTGCCACTTATTAAAAAATTTCTTTTGCTTACTGATGTATAATGTCAACTTCTTCATTTACTTAAATTCTAATGTAAGCCACAATCTGGTTCTAGGTGTTAATTTGTAGTAATTTATACTTCCTATTCTATTTTTTTAGTAGCAAAAATACCAAATATTTTCTGTTTCAAGATGGCAAACTCAGCACACACCTGATTCCTATAAATAACAGAAATAACAGTTTTAAAAATGCATACCTAGGCAGGACGTGGTGGCTCACGCCTGTAATCCCAGCACTTTGGGAGGCCAAGGCAGGCAGATCACGAGGTCAGGAGATCGAGACCATCCTGGCTAACACAGACTCCAAACTTAACCAAAGGAAAGAACATGCCCTTAAGGGAACAATTTGAACAAAGGGAACAGGCCTTTCTCAGAAACAGGCAAGAGAATTCATCAACAGAAAAATAATACATTAATCACTTCACACCCATAGGGATGGCTACCGTCCGTAAAACAGAAAACAAGTGTTGACATGGATATGGAGAGATAAAAACCCTTGTGTGCTGTTGATGGGAATACAAAATGGGCAACTACTGTGGAAAAGAGTATGGCAGCTCCTCAAAATATTAAACACAGTATTACTGTATGATCCGTCAATTCCACCTGTGGGTATATACTCAAAAGAATTGAAGGCAGAGAGATGAAGAGATACTTGTACGTCTACCCTCATAGCAGCATTATTCTTAATAGCCAAAAGGGGAAGTGACATAAGTATCCATCAATGGACGAAGGATAAACACAATGTGGTATATTTAGAAAATGGGGCCGGGTGCGCTGGCTCACACTTGTAATCCCAGCACCTTGGGAGGCTGAGGTGGGCAGACTGTGAGGTCAAGAGATCGAGAGTATCCTGGCCAAAATGGTGAAACCCTGTCTCTACTAAAAAAAAAATACAAAAATTAGCTGGGCACGGTGGCATGCACCTGTAGTCTCAGCTACTCTGGAGGCTGAGGCAGGAGAATCGCTTGAATCCGGTAGGTGGAGGTTGCAGTGCAGTGAGCCGAGATTGCACCACTGCACTCCAGCCTGGTGACAGGGCGAGACTCTGTCATAAAAAAAAAAAAAAGGAATATTATTCAGCCTTAAAAGGAAGGAAATTCTGACATGCTACGACATGGATGAAACTTGAAGACATTATGCTGAGTGAGATAAGCCAATTACAAAAGTAGAAACACTGTATAAATCCACTTATATAAGGTACCTAGAGTAGCCAATCTCATAGAGACAGAAAGTAGAAGGGGAATTCCAGGGACTGGGAGAAGAGAGAATGGGGAGTTATAGTTTAATGGAACCAGAATTTCAGCTTTGCAAGATCTTAGTGATGATTATACAACAGTGTGAGTGTACTCAATGCCACTGAATTGTACAGTTAAAATGGTTAATAGGGTACATTTTATGTGTACTGTACTACAATTTAAAAAATTAAAATTCAAAAAATAATATCTTTCCTATTAACACTAATCGCAAAGTAAAAATTCATTCATCAAAATAAACTCAACTAAAAATGAATTTGTGAACTAGAAGATTGAGCTAAACTGTCCTCTTAGAATGTAGCACAAAGAGATAAAGGGATAAGAAGCAAAAACAATATGCGCTTAATGCAGAAACACTGCAAAATATAGAAAAGCTTCTAGGAGAAAACATACTTATCTGCTCTGGTCTTAATGTTTGTGTCTCTCCAAAAGTTACACGTTGCAATCTTAATCCTCAAGATGATGGTGTTAAGAAGTTTGAGAGGTCACTAGGTCATGGGGGCAGAGCCCTCATCTTTGGGATTGGTGCCCTTGTAAAGGAGGCCGCAGAGAGCTGTCTGGCCCCTTCCACTACGGGAGGAGGCAGTGAGAGAGGGACTTCTATGAACTAGGAAAGGGGCCCTCATCAGACACCAAACCTGCCGGTACCTTTAACTTTCCAGCCTCTGGAACGGTGAGAAATAAATTATTGTGGCTTATAAATTACCCAGTTTATGGCATTTTGTTATGGCAGTCTGAACAGACTAAGATAATCTCTAAACTAGGGATACTTCTTGCTAATATTTCATTCATGAAGTTGAGGTCCTTTTTCCTATATGTTTGTGTGGCATCACATTATAAGGGTTCCTTCATTAGCTGATTTTTATTAGTAATATATCAAAGATACATTCATATGCCATTTAATACCCATCAAATGATGCTATTTTAGTAGCTGTAGAGTATTTCTGTCCTTTCTTTTTCTTTTTTTTTTTGGTTATTCCATAAGTCATTGAACCATTGGCTATTACTGAATGTTTAGATTTTTTAAAGTTTTAACATTAAAAATCACAGTAGACATTCTTTCCAGTGGATTTTTGGCCACGTCTTTGATATGACGTTAAGAAACACTCCTAGAAGTAGAATGACTTGGTCACAGGAAATGTCAAATTTCAAGGCATTTGATACGTATGACAATAGCTCTCCTAAAAGGTTGTTCTGATCTTCCCACAAAGTATGATCAGGTTGCCCATTTCCCTTAGCCTTGTTGTTCCAATCACATGGAAGCTACTGGAATCTTTCTCTTCTCTGAAGCTGGAGGCCTGGCTGCCCCGTCAGGGTCTAACTCTAAAGGGAGTGGCAGAGAGCCAAGTCCCAGATGATCTTAGCAGTGGAATTCGTTCCTGAGTGTCATCTTCTCCAGGTTCGGCTGAGCTTTGATACGAGAGGTTGAGCTCGAACCCATCCCTCTCTGCTGCTTCCCACTGCAGTGGCTGCTTCCCACTGCAGATAGGACAGTCCTGACACTTCAGACAGAAACCTTGCTCCAGAGGCCTTATGCTTGGTGAAGCTGCCTTGCTCTCTGAGCACAGCCACCTGCAGCTTTTGCTTGGCCCCTTCCTGGATGCCTTTTTGTGCTTTGCTGAACAGAGCCTCCCTTCCCGTCCCTGCTTTCAGCTTGCTGCACCCATTTGTGTCCCAGAGCTCTTGGCAAACCTTCATTGATCCATCATAGCTAAAAATACTGTTTGAACAGAAGGTGACTTTTTGGTCCATGCCTTCTTTCCACTCCCAGTTCTACCCAACTCTAAGTGACAGGTATTCATGGAGGTTTCTCTTCATTCATCTTTTTAGGGACCTCATGCTTATCTTTGGAAGGTCGCGGGAAGTGAGTTCTTGGTGTCTTCTCTACGTCATCCCAATATGTTTTATCAACAGCAGAAATCTTTCTTACGATTCTGACATTTGGGTGTCAGTCTTTCTAGGCTTCCAGAATCAAAGCAGTATTTTTTCTATTCTTGCATTCTTTCAGCCATTGTCATCAGAATTGGGAGTCATATGTTTGTGTTTAAGTCGCCTCTTTACTCAGAGGTCTGGGCTTTGTATTCTGATCTCCTCATTTGAATATTCTTGTTCCAGTGCTACACCATTTATTTTATTCTAGACTAATGATATATAATGATATATATTTTCATGTCTGGTAGGTAGGGAGCACCTTATTTTATTTATTTTATTTTTTGAGACAGAGTCTCTCTGCGACTCCCAGGCTGGAGTGCAGTGGCACAATCTTGGCTCACTGCCACCTCTTCCTCCCAGGTTCAAGCGAATCTCCTGCCTCAGCCTCCTGAATAGCTGGGATTACAGGCGCCCACCATCATGCCCAGCTAATTTTTGTATTTTTAGTAGAGACGGGGTTTCACCATGTTGGCCAGGCTGGTCTGGAACTCCTGACCTCAGGTGATCCGCCCATCTCGGCCTCCCAAAGTGCTGGGATTACAGGTATGAGCCATCGCGCCTGGCCTATTTTTTATTTTTATTTTTTTTAAAAAACATAAATGTTCCATGACAGCTCCACCCTGTGATTTTTCTCCAAAATGAACTTCAGGAACAAGTAGCAAGTTCTACCACCACCCTAAGCACATACCTTACCAAAGAAGGGAAAATTTGTTTCCTTAATATTCTATAATCATAGAATAGGTGTGAAGCCTATTGAGTCAGAGAAGCAGCCCACTGTTTAATAATTATTTAAAAATGCATAGAAACTTGTGGGTCGAGTATAGTGGAGAACCAGGACTAGATTCCATGCTTGCAGCTCGGGGCTGGGACTGGGTTCCAGCTCAAGAATGGGAGCTAAACTATCCTGCACAACATGGGGACTGCAACCAGAGAGTGTAGAGTTTAGAAAGTGATAAACTCACTAATGCCTTCCCAATAATCCTGTGAAGTTGTTAACTATTATTTGTTGTTAATATTGAGATTATTGCTATGTACAGATAGGTGGGCCAGGGCTCTTGGACATTGAGGGTTAGGAAGATTGGTAGAGTTCACTCACCTGTGCCTGGGAGAGAAAGCAGAGGCACTCAGAAGAGGGAGAACCAGGTGCAGCTGCACAGGTCTCCTTAGAGTTTCAGGTTGAAGAGGAGGAAAATATGAGGACTGAAGGACATGGTGACATTTTGCTTATAACTTAGATAGTCACCTCTGCCACATGCCTGCTGGTGGTAGATAGGCCTTTCTTGATGCCAAAGAGAGGCAACAGGATGGGGCAAGGACGTTGGGAATGGAAAACATAGATTTAACTTTGAGTCTGCTAAGCTTCATAATCCTCAATGTCCAAGAGCTCTAGCCTTCTGTATAGATAGCATCTGTATATAGCTGTAATCTCAATATTAACAACAAATAATAGTTAACAATTTCAGGATTATTGGGACAGCATTAATGAGTTTACCACTTTCTAAACTCTGCAAGGTTATCAAAGACCTTTATGCTTTGTACTGATAATGGCTGCTTCACAAGAAAGCCCACCTATTTTCTGGATACTGAATCTAAAGAAGAAAAGGGAGCAATGGGAATGCAAGCATATGCCTTTTAAAAAGTCATTACTGCCTTAAACATTGGCTGTGCCCAGGAGTGATGGTCCCTTAGAAGAAGTTATGCCATGTAAATGAAGGGAAAACTGATGGCACAGGAGTAACACATCACATCGAGTGAGATGGAAAAGGCAGAAAATGAGGTGAATAGAAGAAATGGAGTCATTAATTCACTACAGATCAGCTCTTTCCTATTCCTTTCTTTTATTCCTTTTCCCTGTCCCTCTCATGTTGATAATTTCTAGTAAGAAAGTTGAAGGGGACTCATTACTAACAGAATTGGAAAGTGCCAGTCTTAGGGACAGAAGTGTTTTACGTAAATCATCTATTGAAATCTCCCAATAATTCTTGAGGAGAATTATTATTATTCCCGGTCATAGCTCCTAAGATATAAAAGCTCATCCAAGGCCAGAAAGTTATAAACTTAGGCAGGCAAATTTCCAACCATGATTTTGGACTCTAAACTTTTATCTCACAAGTGTAAGTTCCAAATGGAACTATTAATATTTGGATGAGAAAACAGTAACTTTAGTCATGTTATACCTTGTGTTTTAACATATTTCTTCCATTTGGTGCGAGGGTGAAGGGCCTATCTTTTTAAATGAAGAATCAGAAGCCATTAGAACATGAGGCACGTTTCATGCTACCTGCCCCCTAAGTAACTCAACATAAGGGATGCTCAGCTCAGAATCACTGCCCATAGTGTCTCCATGGCAACAGTCAGGTAGGGTACCGTTTTCTTTCTGAAGCCAACAGGCAACTGGGTGACTGTTCTGACCAACACAGGTGATGGCCCCGACCAAGTCTCCAATTAGAATGAGGCTCCTGAATGATCCCAGACTCTGATGGCGTCACGTGGAGTCGTTGCCATGGTTTTGGTGAGAAGTATTGCTTTTCTGAGGATTGCAAAACACTTTATGTTCCAACCCCATGCTCGCTCATTCTTGACAGAGTGGAAAATGTGTCTCCTTGGCTGAAATGTTCCTCTTGAGTCCAGCCCAAAGATGACATTTTTAGGAAAGTTTGAGAAGAATCCTGTGGCTGTTACTGAGTCACGATAGAGTAGAAATGGATCTTTTCTATTTAAAGAGTTTTGAGCTACTGTTTGAAAATGTCACATTGCTAGGGAACGGTGAAAATGGAAAACTTTCCATTTGCTATCAACAAAGAAAGGTCATTACCGAATGTGCAACAATAGAGCTAAGAACTCCTGCCACCTGTCTACAAAGGGATTAAGAAGTTGTTGGGAGTTAAATTTAAGAATATTAGTGAATATGCTTGGAGCTTTAAAAAGGGATTGTTCATCTGGGATTGGACACATGTGATTCTAGATCCCATTCCGCAGCTAAATAGCTATTGCTTTTGACAGCTCCCAGAGCCTTGCTGGAGCTCAGTCTCAATATGAAGTGAATAAAGAGTTTACATTAGATTTGATCAGGATTTCCCCAATTTACCTGATATAAGAACGACCCGGGGAGACTTGATAAACACAAATTCCCGTAGTCCCCTTCCTGGAAACTATTGCCGAGTACGTTTGGGAATACATTTTCACAAACATTCCAGGAAATTCTGAGAAAAAGTACGTTTGAGAAATAGAAATAAGCAAATACGCTACATGCAAAAATGAGACCATGTTTTTATACTATTTTGTGCCTTGCTTTTCCATTTTTTTCAATATGTTCTTACTTTTTGTGTGGTTATGTATACATGAACTCTCATTTTTTATGGCCACATAGTATTTCATTATGCTTCAATATCCAGTTAATCCCTTTTGACTGTAAACTTAATTTTCTTTCCTTCAGTAAAGATGAGTCATTTTGTACTCTTACCGGGACTGTGGGAGTGCCTTAACTTCACTACAACCTTGTTAACAGTGGTTGATGCTACTGAAGAAGAAGAAAAAAGCTTTGCTAATCTGATAAGTAACAATGGTATCTCATCATACTTTTTAATGAGTCAAACATGTTTTCTTAGATTTTTTTACTATTAGTATCTTTTCTTTTGCAAACTGTCTGATAACATTCTTTGACAGATTTTCCACTGGGATTTTTTTTTCCTTATAGACTTGGGATATCTATTTATATCTGAAGTACATTAAACATAGTCAGTCATCGATGTTGTAAATTTCCACTGGTTTTTTTTAGTTTGCCTTTCAATCTTGTGACGATTTTTGGCATTTAACATCTCTATATGCAATCCCTTAGAATATTCTTTTATGAGTTCTATCTTTGATGTATACTTAGGCCTTCTCCATCTCCAGATTATGTATCACTGAAATGTTCCTATATATTTATATTTTGGTTTTTACATTTGCATTTAACTTTTCAGTGCATCTGGAATTAATTTTAGTGTATAGTGTTACAAAAGGCTCTAATTATTTTTTCAATTTTTTTTTTTGAGACTGAGTCTCACTCAGGCTGGAGTGCAGTGGTGTGATCTCGGCCCACTGCAACATTTGCCTCCTGGGTTCAAGCGATTCTCCTGCCTCAGCCTCCTGAGTAGCTGGGATTACTGTTGCCTGCCACCATGCCCAGCTAATTTTTGTATTTTAGTAGAGATGGGGTTTCACCATGTTGGCCAGGCTGGTCTTGACCTCCTGACCTCAAGTGATCCTCCTGCCTCGAACTCCCAAAGTGCTGGGATTACAGGTGTGACCCCCTGTGCCTGGCCTCAAATTGTTAATTAGTTGTTCTAATATCATTCATTTCTATATCCAATGGATTTTAGATATATTGTTTGTCATATAATATATGCTTATATAACATCAAATCTGTCTCTACTTTTTCTTTATATCCTGACCTAAATATTTTGTTTTGTTTGGTGTCAGACTAGGTTTATATCTGACAAAATATATACTTTATAGGGTATGGGAGTCTAAGTTCCAAAATCAAGGCTTCAGGATTATTTCCAAAAAGTTATAAGATTTCAAGAGACCAAAAATTATATCTACACCAGAAATAGAAGTAATATATGAGATTATGATAGTAGTGCTATGTATTCCTGTAAGTGTTTATATGCAGCAGGTAGGAAAAGTTTCATCTGATTAAATCTGAGTGTGAGTCAATTCTAAATGTACTGAGGATTTTAGCGAAGAAAGGAGCAGACAAAAGAAGACAAAGCAAGGATAAGGGAAAGGGTAGAAAGAAGAAGAAATAAAAAAAAATGGGAATAGGAAAACCAAGTTTATTTTGTAATTTTAAGAACAAGGTATGCATGTGTGTGTGTACATGGGTGTGAATATCTATTCCACTGACAACTAATTAATTCACATGTATTTAATAGAAAATGAAAGATGTGTTAAACCAGGGATACACTAGGCCTTGCTCCAGAAGGGAAACAAGAAATAGGCCAAGTGTCCTAGCAGAACTCTGATTTGCAAGGCAATACTTTTGCCCACATTGTGGGCTGCCACCCAGGACCCAAGATGGAAGTGATCCTGAAGGAAGGAAGGAAGGAAGGACGGAAGGAAGGAAGGAAGGAAGGAAGGAAGGAAGGAAAGAAGGAAGGACAGAAGGAAGGATGGAAGGAAGGAAGGAAGGGAAAGAAAGGAAGGAAGGAAGGAAAGAAGGAAAAAAGAAAGAAAGAGGGAGGGGGAGGCAGGGAAGGAAGGAGAGAAAGAAAGGAAGGAGATGGAAGAAAATAAGGAAGGGAGGAGGGAAGGAAGGAAGGAAGGAGATGGAAGGAAGGAAGGAGATGGGAGGAAGGAAGGAGGTGGAAGGAAGTAAAGAAGAAGATGGAAGGAAGGAAGGTAGGAAGAAGATGGAAGGAAGGAAGGAGATGGAAGGAAGGAAAGGAAGGAAGAAACTAAACATTTTTTTCATAAATGATTTGCTGTAAGAATTTCAGAATGAATCTGGCTATCTGCTCAACTGTTGAGATAATTTGGAAGCAGCAAAGCGGGGCCCAGGATCATTCCTATAAGTGATCTGTTCTGCTCTAATAAGCAGGGTAACTGCCCATCCATGCTTCAGTTCAGGTTGTACTGACAAAGCTGGGGGGTCAACTGAAACCCAGAAGCTTCCTGTTGACATTCAAGGTGGAGAACAGCTGCCTTTTCCTCCATTGGGTGTAGGAGACTTTCCAATGCTTTCAGCAACACTGTTGTCCCAAACCAATAACACCAGGTATCTTAGCGCATCTCAACTCTTTGGGAATTGTTAGTTCTTGTCCATTTTCCATTCAGTATACAATATGGGCCCATGAAGTTTTATTATCCAAAGAATCACAGAGAAGTTACTGGAATCTGTGTGTTAATCTTCTGTTTCATCCACCCAAATAAATCATCCTTGCTAAGAGCATCATCCTTACCCATTTCTTCTCCCATGTTGCCATGGATACACTGCTTCCTTAACACCATCATATTATTCAAATGTGATTGATTTTCTTTCTACCTCCTCTCCACTGACTATTTGGTTTTTGCCTACCCAACTACTCCATTTATCTTAAGTAAATTCCCCCTAGCCTTGCTTGACCTACTTGTGCCCCCTACTTGCCGCGACCTCTTCAGCCCCAAAGAATGGTTGTGTTTTCTAAAAGAACACCAGAATACATGGTTTGACCAGATATTTTTTTGAACATAAGTTAATTTATATTTAAACTTTTAACGAAATGATAAAATGGTTTCTGTTTATTTTACACTTAATAAGTTATCCTTTGGGGAAAGAAAAACTTTATTTCAAAAGCGTGACCAATAAAAAAATTAAAAGATGAGGACTCACTGTTCCAGCCATGCATCCCTCACCCACAAAGTCATCTTCCTCTATTTCTTTTAAATGTTCCACGAATTCTAGTCCCTCTAGGAATGGTTCTGCCTTGACTATGTGAGAAAGTGAAAATAACCCCCCAGAATTTACGGAGTAAACCCACATGTCTTTTTCTAGCAACACATCAAAATAATAATAATGCAAGAAATTCATCTCTCAGGCCGGGTGCGGTGGCTCAAGCCTGTAATCCCAGCACTTTGGGAGGCCCAGACGGGCGGATCACGAGGTCAGGAGATCGAGACCATCCTGGCGAACATGGTGAAATCCTGTCTCTACTAAAAAAAATACAAAAAACCTAGCCAGGCGAGGTGGCGGGCGCCTGTAATCCCAGCCACTTGGGAGGCTGAGGCAGGAGAATGGCGTGAACCCGGGAGGCGGAGCTTGCAGTGAGCTGAGATCCGGCCACTGCACTCCAGCCTGGGCGACAGAGCGAGGCTCCGTCTCAAAAAAAAAAAAAAAAGAAATTCATCTCTCTGGGCTCCAGACTCTTTACTCATGAAGGGAAGGACTTGGTTAGAATTAGGTGGTTTCAAATTTTTAAAAACGTATTACTGAAAGTGTAGTGTTTTTTAACTAAAAATCTTACATGGAAAGAAAAAAAAATAGCATGGAGGTGAACAACAAAAGCAAAACCTCTCACAAAATGTTAAAACTCTATGAAGCAGAGTTTTAAAATCATGGGTTTGCATGGTCCCCTAAACGCCTTCCAACTTCGGTATGTTATTTTTACGATTTGGTTCTAAAAATCTCAAACCTCCTATGAGATGTTACTTAGCAATAGATGAACGATTTTATTCAGGAGCAAAGAGCGGGTGTAGATTACAGTGCCATTACACCAACATGGCTGTTTCTCCCAACCCATCTGGGTCCTTCGAAGCTTCCTTGCAGGATACTGAAGGCTCCAGAGTACTGGAAAGCTCTCAAATCCAGGAGACAGCCAGCTCCCTTGGCAACAGCAGAGAGGGAAACCTTTCTTTTCCATCAGCAGATGGTGGTGGGCTTTTGCCACTTCTGCAGCACCTTTTCTTACAGTGGACTCTTGGCTACTGTTAGACTCTTCTGTACCCTGCCTAGCAACCAGTGCCCTTGGCAACTACAAGAGCTATCATTTCATCAGACCCATGATGCTGCTTGTACTCCCATGCCTCTAGACTGTGTCCATGTTCTGCAGATACGATAAGCCCTGTGTCTAAATGGAAACCTTCTTTATAACTTGAGTGTTGTACAGTTAGATGCCAAATTCCAGAATTTTGTGAAAAATTAAAGTGTCTTAAAAAGAAAACTGGGCCTACATTCAATTTCTGCCTTGCACAGAGGTGAAATACCTACAAGCGTGGACTAGAAATTGACCCAAAGTTCTGTCTGCCCTGATATATTGGCAGGCTGTCTTGCAAGTCACACAAGAACTTGGGAGAAGAGCCCGTGTTCCTCCCACTAAATAGCCTTATGACTTTGGACGAGACACCTCTGCAGCTTCAGTTTCCTCCTCTGTAAAGCAAGAGAGATGAGTTGATGATGTCAAAGGCTCCTTGGAGGGCTAACACTTCATGACATTTGGCTTCATTTTTGACCAAGGTCTGTTTTTGTAAGTCTCCAAATTCAGGGTTCTGAGATTCCTCTTAATCTCAAGTCTTTCCCATGAGATTACAATATGTCTTGTAATGGTTCTTAGTGTTATGTTCAAAGGACAGGAAAAGGCTGCAAGATTGTAAAGCATATCTCACCACGGGGTCTAAGAGGTTAAGGGTGAAATGCAGGGTCTCAAAGTGATGCTTTAGAGGGAAATGTCAACTAGAACAGCTATTACTTCTATGGTGACTCCAGAAAGCTTTGGGATTTACCAGGCCAGCCTGGTGCTCATGCATTCTTGTGTGTATCTTCCAATTCAAGTTCTCAAATAGTATTGAACAATTCCTTTCTATCTGCTGAGGTACCTCTAAGCACCAGGAATTATACAAAGCAAGTTAAGTCATAAATACTCTGATGAAGAAAAAGATACACATGCTTGAGTTAACTAAACCAAGTGTTAGGCAACATGTTCTTAAATAATCCATGTAAGTAGAAGGCTACCAAGGGCAGAAGAACTTAACCTTTAACTTTTCAAGTGAGAAATTCATGGGTAAGATGCAAAAAGGGTATTCTTGACCAACAAAATAAAATAAATAAAACTTTTTTTTTTTTTTTTAAGCCAGTCTCAATCTGTCTCCCAGGATGGAGTGCAGTGGCATGATCTCGGCTCACCGCAACCTCCGCCTCCTGGGTTCAAGTGATTCTCCTGCCTCAGCCTCTTGAGTAGCTAGTATTACAGACATGCACCACCACACCTGGCTAATCTTTTGTATTTTTAGTACAGACGGGGTTTCACCCTGTTACCCAGGCTGGTCTTGAACTCCTGACCTCAAGTGATCCACCGACCTCAGCCTCCCAGATTGCTGGGATTACAGGTGTCAGCCACCACACCCAGACCCCCTGCTTTTTTTTTTGTTGAGACAGGGTCTTACTCTGTCACCCAGACTGGAGTGCAGTAGTGTGATCTTGGCTCACTGCCAACCTCTGCCTCTTGGGTTTAAGCATTTCTTGTGCCTCGGCCTCCCAAGTAGCTGGGATTACAGACATGTGCCACCATGTCTGGCTGATATTTTTTCTATTTTTAGTAGAGATGGGGTTTCACCATGTTGGCCAGGCTAGTCTCGAACTCCTGACCTCAAGTTATCCACCTGACTTGGCCTCCCAAAGTGCCGGAATTACAGGCATGAGCCACTATGCCTGGCCCAAAATGAATAAAATCTTAAATCTGAAATAAACATGGCACTTCCTACCCAGGGCTGGCTTCATAAGCATATAATTTGTGCTGCGACTGAGTCATATTTTTAGAAGGACCCTGTGCTTGGTTTGATGAGGTGCTATCATCATTGTGAAATTCTTTTTTTTTTGAGACTAATTCTCACTCTGTTTCCCCAGCTGGAGTGCAGTGGCGCCATCTAGGCTCACTGCAACCTCCACCTCCCCAGTTCAAGCGATTCTCCTGCCTCAGCCTCCTGAGTAGCTGGGACTAAAGGCACGTGCCACCATGCCCGGATAATTTTTGTATGTTTTAGTAGAGACGGGGTTTCACTATGTTGGCCAGGCTAGTCTTGAATTCCTGACCTCATGATCCACCCATCTTGGCCTCCCAAAGTGCTGGGATTACAGGCTTGAGCCACCACGCCCAGTCACCATTGTGAAATTCTTAATCATTTTCGAACAAGGGATCCTGCACTGTCATTTTGCACAGGGATCCATAAAATATGTAGTGTTCCTCTGGACATTGCCTGATTCAGGGAAAATGTTTCTATTCGGGAGTGCTAAGAGATAACACTGTAACAGGAGTTAGGAATTCAGAAACAGAAAGCCATGGATGCTACTTTGTACTTTATCCTGTAGAAAGAGGGCTACACTGGCATTTTTTTTTGACCAGCAGAGTAATTCAGTAAGGTTGACATTTTAAGAGGACTCATCTGATGCGAGGATGATGGGAAGAGACAGGATTGGTTTAGAGACTCTCATTATGATCCATGGATAAGGCAAGAAAGTCCACTTGGGAATAAAACAAAGAGGGCAAATTTGAGAAACAAGTGAGAAAAAAGAATTGCTATGTCTTAATAATAAATTAATGAAAAATGGAGAGAGAGAGAGGATGAGAGAAAGAGAGAGATGCGAATTAAACTTACTTATATGACACACTCTTTGATCAGACTTTTGAAAAAAACAAAAGCACTGTTACTATGATTATTGGTAGCCAAATTGGTAGGGCTGCCAGGAGCCTTTGAAGTAATGTCTTCATCTGGGAATTTGCCAGTGAGGTGAACATGCTAACATCATTCATTTCTCCATTCATTCATTTCATTCATTCAATATTTACTGATCACGTACTCTATGTCCAAACACTGTCTTAGACATGAGGGATCCAGCTGTGAATAAAACTGTCACAAGTTTTGCCTATGGAGAGATTACAGCCTAGGGAGGTAGAAAGATGTTAAATAATTACAATTTGGGGAGTGTCACGTCAGGAGCTTCACGTAGTTTGGGAATTAGGGAAGGTTTTTCTGGCCTTTTCTCTCAGAAAACTTAAACAAATAAATAAATGGAGCTGTCAGGCCCATAGCATTTAATTTGCCTCCTTCCAGTTCTACCTAACAACAGCTTGTGTGTATATGTGTGTGTCTGTGTATGTGTGAGTAATTTTCATTCCCGAAAGACTTGACAGGCCTGATAAGAAAGAGAGAGAAAATGAGAGAGAGAGAGAGAGAGAGAGAGAGAGAGAGAGAGAGAGAGAAGGAGAGTGAGAGAGGGAGAGAGAGAGAGAAAGTGACAGAGGAAGACAAGG
>NW_012113697.1:3150803-3156107 GCF_000951035.1 Colobus angolensis palliatus
AGGCCTGATAAGAAAGAGAGAGAAAATGAGAGAGAGAGAGAGAGAGAGAGAGAGAAGGAGCAGGGCGGGGTGGGGGAGTGAGAGAGGGAGAGAGAGAGAGAAAGTGACAGAGGAAGACAAGGAGAGACAGGTACTGACAGTAAAGTTGTTGGTGGCAGTGACAAAAGAAAGAAAGGAGGGGAAGCCAGTGCCTCTCTTTTATTCTCATCTGAAATGGTTTTCCACTGGGTTTAATAGGAAATGCTTTTCTCCTCTGCCATCCACACAGGTTTTGTCTGTCTTCCCAGTCCCAGTTTTTGTTCTGAGGATGGGCATCCCCCCAGCCAGACAGAGCTTCTCCCTAGGAATTTTGGAAATGGGACTGAAAGAGAAAATTCAATAGCAGTCGGAGGTGGCCGTTTTCACCCATGTGAATTGAGAAACAAAGGCAGCCTATATTGCAGGAGAAGACGGAGCATAGAAGACAGCCAAGACAGTGGCCTGAAAGTGTTCAAACCCCCAATTGCAGCTTATTTCCACCCAAGTCGCAAACACATCTCTATTGTTCAGTTTTATGAGACACCCTAGTTTGTTTATAATAAGTGTTCCTTTTTGCTTAAGCTTGTTCAGGGTTTCTAGTGTTTGATTCTCTATTATTTGCAAACAAAGAGGTTCCATATGATAATTGTTGAAGAGGGGCATCCTGTGGTGGCAGAAAGCTGTCAGCACAACCAGGTAAAGCTTTGAGATCTACTTCTAAATCCTGTTCTACAGGCCGGGCGCGAGGGCTCAAGCCTGCAATCCCCACACTTTGGGAGGCTGAGACGGGTGGATCACGAGGTCAGGAGATCGAGACCATCCTGGCTAACACGTTGAAACCCCGTCTCTACTAACAAATACAAAAAAACTAGCCGGGCGAGGCATTATGATACCTGACACAGTTAACTGATGGGAGTATTGATAGCCATAAAGGTTGATCCCAGGCCGGGCACGAGGGCTCAAGCCTGCAATCCCCACACTTTGGGAGGCTGAGACGGGTGGATCACGAGGTCAGGAGATCGAGACCATCCTGGCTAACTCGGTGAAACCCCGTCTCTACTAACAAATACAAAAAAACTAGCCGGGCGAGGTGGCGGGCGCCTGTAGTCCCAGCTACTCGGGAGGCTGAGGCAGGAGAATGGCGTGAACCCGGGAGGCGGAGCTTGCAGTGAGCTGAGATCCGGCCACTGCACTCCAGCCTGGGCGACAGAGCGAGACTCCGTCTCAAAAAAAATAAAAAACAAATAAATCCTGTTCTACCAATCAGGTGTCTATACCAATAGACTTTTGGGTATATGGATGCAGGTGTTTGTAAAAGTGAGCAGAATGTACACTCCTGACAGAATGCACATGGCAGTTATCATACTTAGGATCTCAGTTAAGCAGGTGGTGAAGAGCAGCTTGAATGGCTATTTATGTTGCATCCTCTCCATAAGGATGCCAGGTCAAGATCACAAACCCTGGATACAACAGAGCATGAGCCCGCTGGAAACTCTCTCCACGAAAAGGGCAGTGGTACCCATTTATAATTTAGTCTTTTACCTTCCCTTTTCTGTTGAATCCTACCCCAGGTTTAGTTGGACGCATCTTCATATGTAATCTTTGACCTTGACATTATTGCCTTCAAGGACACTACCAGGCATAGGTCTTTGGGAAAACTGTTGGCTGGTGAATGGATGACTTCCTGGAAAGTAACAAGCAGGACCACCATCGGAGGCTTCTGGTCTCCTCCAGAGCTGCAAGCTGATTACTGTGTGGTACATATCATAGATACAACTCTCCTCTTCTCTTCCTATGTGTGGTTCACCACCAAATTATTTTCTTTGCCTGGCGTTATCTGACTCTAGAACAAAGCCACTCTTCCCCACCAGTGGCCCGTGTCACCTGTGGGTCTGATATGTTCCTCCTTGGCATACAGAAGCATCGAATTTCCCAGTTAAAAGAAGAAGGTGGCTGACAGAATGCTGGGAGAAGGTGAAATGAGGGACCCGGTTATCCACATCGGTCTTGCCCCAATTCTGGCCACGTTTCCCAAACAAGGCTGAGAGCCAGGGATTATTTTTGTGTGGAGTGCTAATGCCCGAGCACACGCTGCTCCTTGCCTTCTGATTCCAGGTACCGATGATAACCGTTCCCTAGCCAAATGTTGCCCTGTGTGCTGTTGTTTGTTGTATTCACTGACCAAGAATAACACAGGCCCGACTGTCTGCTCATCTACTGCAGGGAGTACTCAGAGAGGAGGAGGTGAAAATGATGATCAGGTCACTGAGGTAGCCCTTGATGGTCTCAGGGAACAAGGTGTGCTCTGGCGGGTGCTGGGCTGGCCTCAGTGACCCTTACAGGAGAGCACTCAAGCAGGGGGTGCTGAGACCAGGCACACACTGTTCTTTCTTCATCCTAAGGGATGTCCTGGCTCTGCTTCCTTTAGGGAGATTAAGAAACGTGAATTCAGGCCAGCATCTAGTGCTGGGCATTTGGCGAGTCAAAACCAAGAGAATACCGAAAGCCAAAACGCTTGGTCTCAGAATTACCATGCAGTGATTTGTGATTTCAATGACTGAGCCTCATGCTTGGGCTCAAGTTGTTTTAGAAAGGTGTCTGTTCACACCAACACTGTGAAGCTATTCTCTCCCTAAGCACCACACTCTCAGCTTGTCAAAACATTTGAAGAAGACTAATGCATGCCTCAAAAGGAATTCTCTCTCACTCACAAAGCTGCCAGGTTTGTGAGCTTGAGGCTTTCATGTTAAAATAACTCAAGACACTAGAGGAATAGGGAACAAAAACCTCAAGTGGAAATGCCTTGGGGCTTATGATGTCACTTAGAGGGCAGAATCCCCAGTTCACATGCTCACCCAGAGGATGGGATGGCAAAGTCAGATGGCTCAAGCCAGCTCTGACTGGTTTGGGTGCTTGTGAGAAGCAGTACAGGGTAGCAGTCACAAGCATGGACTTACAAACCAAAGGTGCGTGAGACCAAGCCCCAGCTTTTCCATTTACAAGGCATGGGATTTTGTGGCAGTTCCTTCAGTGCTGGGGGCTTGGTTTCTTCTTCTATGGATGGAGGACTGGAACAACGGTCCCTCCTTACAGGATTGTTGTAAGGATTAAATTAGCACATGCAGCAGGCATGTGAGCATCAGAGAGTTCCTGGGGTGCTCTATTGGGGTGTAGGGAACCTCATCAAACCCCTCTCGAAGTCAGGGAGGACTGGGAAGCAGCTGACAACACTGTCACCGCAAGTGTCCAACTAGCATGGCTGTTCCGCGGCGGGGAAATTTTCCTTCCATCACAAACAGGTCCCTGAAGTACAGAACAGAAACTCGGCAACTGACATAAACAATTTCAAACAATAATTGCAGAAGACAAATTGCTCCATTTGGGCACCAAGATTCCTCTCTGAGGCTTTCCCCACTTGTTTATGTATTCCGTGGCACAGAGCCATGAGCGAATTAAGCAGACGGCGTGCACACACGCCCGGGGCTGGCGGGAGGGGCCTCCGGGAAAAGGACCTGCCATTTGACCCGCGTTCCTTGAAAGCTATTGCTGCAGAGATGCCTGAGACAAAGGGACTCAGATTTACGCCTTCTTGTGTTTGCTTGTTCATCGAGAGAGGCCACAAGATTTAGTGCCAGGAGATCTGAGTTCAAGTGCTGCTTCACCATACTGTGTGTGTAAATTTGGGCAGGTCATTCCCCTTTCTGTACCTTAGTTTCCCATCCCTGTAAGAGGGACGTCATTATACTCACCTCTAGGGTAATTATAGTGGTCAAATTAAGAGCCCTTTAGCCCTAGTAAATTACCTTATGAAGATTAATGAGGTTAACTGTGGGTATCCACTAAGTAGCTGAATAAGAGTTAGGGGAATTAGAGTTAGGAAGAAAGGGTATATTTTATGAGGCAAAGCAGTTCTTCTTAAATTAAGAGGAGCGTCTTCATTCCGTGGGGCTGTGGTTCTTGAATATAGGTTTAAGTTCTTTTGAGAGCCTAAGTTAAGCTTGTGATATATACTATTCTATTATAGCGTTTAAAGCATATATTACCTTTTCTGACTATAAAACAAATGCATGTTCATTACAGAAAATTTGAAAAATGTATAAAAGTTTCAGGATGAGAGGCAAAATTAATAGGAATTCAAGTCTGAAGCAATAAGCAGCACCTGCTAATACTTTGCCTTTTTTCTTCTGATTCATATGCCTGAACATGGATATAAAAAGGCACCTACCCTACAAGTTCTCAAGGATTGGGATTGTATCACATGCAACTCTGAAACCTCCTTCTTGCATTATAAACAGCTTTGCATCTCATGATCCTTTGAAAACATCATATTTAACGCGCATGGTAAATCCCATTTTTGATGTATTTGAATATTTTCTTTTTGTTAAGCATCTCCAGTTTTCCCCCAGTTTTACTGTAGCATATATATCATTGCAAAGAGCATCCTCAAAGATAAATCTTTAACTCTCTCATACTATATATATGTTACATATCATATACAAACATACGCTTATACATATATCTAAATATAGGTCTATTAACCATTCTTTAAATGTTAGAAAATAATCCTGGCTCTGTGGTTAGACACAAGGTTTTGAAACAGCAAAACATGACGCCTGAGAATACTTTCTGTCTCTGGGACGTTCTCTACTGCCAGGTTCTAATCTATGTGTTAAGAACACAATCCTTTGTGAAGGCTGCATTTCTACTAAGCCAAGGATTCCTTTGCTATCCCTATGCCTCATTCTGTCCTCCTCACAGCCAACCCTGAGTTACACTTGGCTGAATTTTCCATCTCTCCTTCTCATCTCATTCTTTCAATCTTGAAGCCAGTGCAGATGGCTACCATGTTTTAAAAAAATCAAAAAAAAAAAAAAAAAAAGCTTTAAGTAAACGAACTGTTAGGTTGAGAGAGGAAATGGGTTAAATGCCAGGCATCTGCCTATCTGAAAAGACCGCGTTCCCCTGGGCTGCCCGTTTCTCTGGGGGACCATGTGGTAAATTTGATTTTGTAAGCCTTGAGGTGAGAGTTCTAGGTCTGAATCTACTGGGTGACCTTGGGCCAATTTCTTAATGTCTCTGGAAACTCAGTAACCTCATGTGTACAATCAAACTTGTAATCTTACAGAATTGGTAGAAAAATATCACGAGGTCAGGAGATCGAGACCATCCTGGCTAACACGGTGAAACCCTGTATCTACTAAAAAAATACAAAAAATTAGCAGGGCATGGCGGCGGGTACCTGTAGTCCCAGCTACTCGGGAGGCTGAGGCAGGAGAATGGCGTGAA
>NW_012113697.1:3157492-3175179 GCF_000951035.1 Colobus angolensis palliatus
ATGGTCTCGATCTCCTGACCTCGTGATCCGCCCGTCTCGGCCTCCCAAAGTGCTGGGATTACAGGCTTGAGCCACCGCGCCCGGCCACTTTTTTTAACTTTTAAGTTTAGGGGCACATGTGCAGGATGTGCAGGTTTGTTACACAGGTAAACGTGTGTCATGGGGGTTCGTTGTACAGATTATTTCATCACCGAGGTATTAAGCCTAGTACCCATTAATCCTCTCCCTCCTCCCACCCTCCACCCTCCAACAGGCTCCAGTATGTATCCTTCCGGTCTGTGGGTCCGTGTGTTCGCATCGTTGAGCTCCCACTTGTAAGTGAGAACACGTGGTATGTGGTTTTCTGTTCTTGCATTAGTTTGCTAAAGATAATGGCCTCCAGCTCCATTCACGTCCCTGCAAAGAACATGATCACGTTCTTTTTTAGGGCTGCATAGTGTGAATTAAAATATAATTAATATTCATGTGTGGATAAAATAGCTACCGTTTATCGAGTACATCAGCACATCCCTGCACTATGTCAAGCACTTTTTATATACTTTTCCACTAAAGCCTCCAAAATTTCCAATGAAGGAGGCATTCTTGTTTCCACATTTCCACATAGAAAAGTAGAAGGTTGAGAGCTTGAAGGCATGCACTCGAGTTCATATCATACGACCAATAAGGATGGAGGGTAGGAATTGAAACCAAATCAGCCAGATGGCATACCTATACCACATATATACGTTAAGATTTTCCAACAAAAATTAATAGCAGAGTTGTGGGTTTTCGGTTCCTTAGTTGAGAAGTAAGTTTCATTTGTTGTAGTTTGTTGCAGTTTGAGTTGTGAGCATGATCCAGGATTAATGAGAATTTGAGAACAGCTTAAACCTCTCAGGGACTCGGCCAACTCCTGATTGAGCTGCTACGCAAATGTGGTATCCTTAACCCACTCCCCATCACTCCATATCTTAAAAAACAAATAATACTCGGTATAGGAGATACTGGATAATCATAATCAAGAATATAAGAAAGAATGTAAGAAAATTTTAAAATTACTCATAATCTCACCACCCAGAGCTAATCATTTTGGGAACGGGTCCTTCCAGGCTTTTTTTCCATGCATGTGCTTTAGCACCTTTGGTATATTTTAATTCGCAGCTTGTTGGGATTAAAGTTTTTTAACTTTTAAAAGAAATTTCTTTTTTTACTGTCTTATGGTCTTCTTTCTGTGTGTGCATGTGTGTATGTGCAGGGGGAGGGTGCTAAGTCTAAAATTGTATTCTATATCAAGTAAGAGGATTAAAATATGTAATCAAATATTATTTAGTGTTCACATCCTCTAAATCTTCACTTAAATCTTTGCCTACTTTATTAAAGACTTACAGATAAGCTTTTTTTCCCCCACCGCTATTAGGATGTCAATTTCTTCTTATGTTTTAGGCATATTTAAAAATTACGTAGACACGAATACAGTTTTATTTTAAAAGATGCAAATGGCAAAGGAAAGATAAGGTCTTGCTGTCTATATCTGTGGATACCATAATGAACAGTTCTACTTATATCTTTGAAACTTTTTTTTTCTGTGTACTTATATATAAATACTATTTATTTACTTATTTATTTTTTGAGATGGAGACTTGCTCTGTCACCCAGGCTGGAGTGCAGTGGTGCAATCTCGGCTCACTGCAACTTCTGCCTCCTGGGTTCAAGTAATTCTCCTGCCTCAGCCTTCCGAGTAGCTGGGACTACAGGCTGGCACCACCAATGCCGGGCTAATTTTGATATTTTGTAAAGAAAATTTTTGTAGGGTTTTACCATGTTGCCAGGCTGGTCTTGAACTCCTGGCCTCAAGTGATCCACCCACTTTGACCTCCCAAAGTGCTGGGATTACAGGTGTGAGCCACCACGCCCAGCCAATACTTTTATAAAAACATAAATGAAAATATGTTGCCAGATTGTTTGATAACCTGAATTTGATAACCTGAATTAAAAAATTAAGTATACGTTTTGGAGATCTTTTCACATCAGTTCATATAGAATTTTATCATTTATTTTTGCTTTGCATTGTGTTTCATTGTATTCTATACTGTGAATATATTGTAATTTAATGAATCATTCCCTTACAGATGATGTTTATGCTGTTTCCATCTTTTTTGGGTTAGGCATTATAAACTGTAACAAAATTGTATCTGTTAAGACTTTACAGTATAGATTGCTCACCAACATGATAGGTGTATCTATGTCTTCATGCTTATTCAATGCTCAATATTATAAACATTTTAAAATTTTGTTAATTTGAAGTTTCTAAAAAATAGTAGTCCAGGCGCGGTGACTGATGCCTGTAATCCCAGCACTTTGGGAAGCTGAGGCCAGGAGATCGAGACCATCTGGCTAACATGGTGACTCTGTCTCTACTAAAAACACAAAAAATTAGCCGGGCGAGGTGGCGGGCGCCGGTAGTCCCAGCTACTTGGGAGGTTGAGGCAGGAGAATGGTGTGAACCTGGGAGGCGGAGCTTGCAGTGAGCTGAGATCGGGCCACTGCACTCCAGCCTGGGCAACAGAGTGAGACTCCGTCTCAAAAAAAAAAAAAAAAATAGTATCTAGATCTTTCACTTTGCATTTTCTTGAATGCTAGTGAGTTGAGTATATTTCATGCGCTGACTGATTATTTCTCCCCTTGAATTGTCGCTGCCTTAGGTTGTTTGCTTTAAATCTTATTGTTCAACTTTGTCTCATGTATATTTTCAAGCATTTTTTTTCCATTTACAGTTTGACTTAAAATTTATTTTGATATTTTACTGTGGAGTTTTAAAATGTTTAAGTGACCAAATATGTCCATTTTTATTTCTAACCTGGCCGTGGCCACAAGTTTGGGAAGGCTTGTCCTGCTCTGAGATGATAAGATTATTCTCCTCTGTTTTCTTCAAATATTTTATAGGTTTTCTTAGCTCTTTAATCCACATGGAGCTTATTTTAAGGTATATTATAAAATATCTCAAAGTATTTATTTCCAAAGAGATAATCAATTTTCTCAACAAATCCATTATATATTTTGTTGTAGATTTGAACTGTCACTGTTATCAGAGGTTAAATCTATGCATATATCCATAAATGTATATATGTATATGCATGCACATACACACAATTCTGATCCACTGATAATAATTGTTTTACTTCTGGTATTAACTGTTAGATATTTCTTTTATAACTATGTTTGATGTCTTAGAGCAAATCTCTTCTGGCTGTTGCCTTTCAAAAATTTCTTAAAATTTTTCTCAAATAAACTGAGGTTTAAAAAGTCAAGTTTTATTAAAACCCCTGGGACTTTGTAGGAATGGCATGTGTAATTTATAGGTTAAGTACTAGAAACAACTAGCTTGATAAATCACTATTTAGGAAATCAAGGACGATAGCAGTAATTGGGTATATGCCTGGAGTTGTAGCCCAGAAAGAGGCATATGAAATCCACTGGGTCAAGTACGTGTGTATGGTTATGGGGTGGGGCGGGGAAAGAAAGAAAGGAGCTGTAGGTTATAATAAAGATAATCTTCATGGGACAGTGGAACAAACATGTTTATACCTGGCCTCCAGGCTGTCTAACATCTTTGAGCCTCAGCTTCTTCATCTCTAAGATAGGACTAATCACATTTTTGTAAGGATTAAATGAGATGATAAACATGCCCACAGATAATAGGTTCAGTAACTCCTAGTCCTCTTCTCTTCCCTTTTGATGAGGCGTGAGTCGTATTTGGTAACAGGTGGTCCCTAAATAGCAGACCACATGGAAGTTTCCAAAGCCATTAGGCAACTGTTACTCATTTTCCTTTTCGATCTCTACTGAAAAGGTACGAAAGGCTCATCAGATACTAGCCAACCATGGGTAAGTACCCGAGGTTACTCTGAGTTAGTTGTGCAGTAGGGACAAGCATTCATCGCCAAATAGAAATAGGCCTAAAGTCAAGTTTGTTACATTGTAAGTGCTCCAAAAATACCAGCCATCATTACAGCTTATAAATATTCAGATCCATTATTCCCACACTTAGGCATTTACTCTAAATAATGAGTAGCCTCCAAAACAATCCAAAGGAAGGAAAATATTTTCTTTCTTCACATGAAGGATTTCACAGTAATGTTATGCATATTTTCATAGTCATGTTATTTATAATATAAAGATTATAACCGGCTTAATTTTCCAATACAAGTGGAGAAGGTTTATATTACTATACTATATAGTATAGTAAATTACTATACACTCACTTGGGGGAATATTATACAGTCTTTAAAGCAAAAATTATGCTGCTATGTAGCCGCTTGAAAAATATTTATGCTATTACACTAACTGATAAAAAGGCTGAGTATAAACTTATGTATATACTCTGATTATCATGTTGTAAAAATCTCTATGCACCTGGACAAGGATGGAAAGAGAACACAAATGATAAAAATAAATGTATTGAGGAGAACAATTGAACTATCATTCAATTAATTTCAATTGTAGAATTATTGAAGACCTGAATCAAGTTTTACAATCAGGTCTACAATTATTGCAGACCTGAATCAAGAAAATTCAATAAATTTTCTGGATTTAACTTTTTTGGAATCATTTTTTAGAAGCTCCAGACAGAGCAATAAGTCTCAAATAAATAACAAAAAGTTCCTTGTGGAACTTTACCTAGGACTGAAAAACCAGCCCAACCAGTCAGGAGGAAACAAGATTGGCTTCCTAAAGAGAGTGTTTCCGGAAATACAAAAGGCAGAATAGTTTATGGGGTATTTTCCAGTCATTTCACATCATCTGTGAAATGGGGATATTGCCTGGGATTACTTGACCATATTTTATGAGAATCAACTGATTGATTGACGCTTTTGTACCACTTAAGAGGCCAAGGGGAAGGAGATACAAGTTGAGGATATTCAATGCAGTAGTTCAAACTGAAGTGTCAGAAGGGATTGCTGATAAAGACATATACTAAGTATTTGAGGGTCTGTGTATCCGTTAATCATTGCTGCACAAACTAAGTGAGAGCTAGGAGAACTCAATACATACATTTTACAATATTACAGTGGCTTAATTCACTTTGAATTCAACTTCTTCTCTAGTGATCTAAGGTAGCTGAATACAGCAAACATCAATCAGTCAGAGGGATTGTACTCATAAAAGAAGTACTCCAATAGTGAAACAAAAGAACTTATCTTCCCTCACCAGCAGGAGAAAAGAAGGACATTATTCTCCCTTCATTGGTTCCAGAGAACCTTTTGCTATGCTCTGGAAAAATAAAAGTCACAAAACAGTTTTATTTATTCTAAATTTCTGGGGATAAATGATACATTTTATTTTAATGAAAATTGGACACCTCTTTCTGTTTTATCTAAGAATAATGATCCAAATCTCGTTAAGTAAAGCTTGACTTACTAGCTATTCTGAAACATATAAGCATTATCTGCCTAATAACATACAAATTCAAAGTGCTAAAATCATAAGGCTGCAAAACTATTATTGGGCTAATGGTTGTTGTTGTTGTTATTAATCCTATTTGTGTTTATCGAAAGCTTTTAACTACTCCACACACAAGCGAGAACTCTCATGCAACTCACATGCCACCAGATCCAGTAGTAATCCGTTTCCACATAGTGAATAAAGGTTCGTTAATTTCTTTCTTTTCAGAAAGAAACTCTTAATAATTCTACAAAGATCTTTCTCTCATAGAGGTATGAGGACGTGAAGACCATGAGTCATCTTACCAATATGGAAACAGAGGCCCAGAGAGCCCTGGGAATATAAACATGTTCCAAAGATCACAGAGTCCCAGATGAGCTCCCACTGTGAGTCGGCCGACAGGACAGAAGGAATGGAACCAGAAAAGCAGAGACCTGTGAAATGCACCTGCTAGCTCCTCCCCCTTGATCTGGACAGAGATGTGGGATACCCGTTCACCATTCATTAGATGCTCTGAAGCCTTGCTAATTAGATGAAAATAAAGGAAATGAAAAACAGTCTGTTCCAACATCTCCTATTCAGGTTTGGCTTTTTTGAAGCATGTAAAATTCTAACCCTGGGTGGAGCATTTTGCTTCTGCCCTGCACTTCTGTTATTCTTCAATTTAATCCAATTAGAGTAGAGCACATTCAATCTGGTTCAAGTCAACTTGACACAATCTTGCTAACTGTTTTTGTCGTATGCTGTAGCAGATAAAAGACAAATGCCACTCTTCCTGGTCTTAAATAATTTATATGTTTTTTAAAAAAGTACCTTGAGTACACAGAATTGAACTAATCACAATCCTTGGTTCATGACACACTGTCACACCATCGTCTTTGAGCCTTTGTTTAATTAATTTGCTTAACAACACATGGACACAACTACTGACTAACCTAAGAACAATAGGGATAACCTGGTTCTTACCTTTGGGCTACACCCCTACCTCCTCATTTAGCATCTTCCACTGTGCTATGACTTTGACTTTTGTATTTATATTCACTCCTCTCCTTTTTGTTCTAGTTTCAGTACACACAAACACACGCCTAACAGTAAACCTATATTGTTTGCTTTTAATGTTTTTGAATAGACTTTGGAGGAAGAATAAAACATATTTATTCAAAGTATATTTAATGGGTACCTTCTCTGTGCCCAGCAGTCTTAGGTGCTAGAGAATAAAAAATAAAAAACAAACACAAACAAGTAATAATTTCTGCCGTTATGGACAATAATTTCTGCCTTATTATTAAAATAATAAGCACATAAGCAAGTAAATGGTTTAGTCTGTCCAATGGTGATAAGAGCTATGAATAAAACTAGGGCAGGGAAGGTCGGGGGTTGCGGTTCTTGCTGTAGTGATTAAGATGGTGAGGGAAGGGCATGAGGGCTGTGAGTGAATTGAACACAGCTGGACTTGAGGAGACAGGCATGGTCTCAAGCAGGTGGCTTGAGCCAGACCCCAAATGTTCCTTTAACTTTTAAATTCCATGTAGAAATTAAAATATGTTCATTTTTAAAGGTGCATTAAATTGTATTCTCATATGTAATGCTTCGATCAAGCATTTACAAAAATATTTAGGGTCATTCCTTTGGAAAAGTATTGAATCTTACGGCTAAAAGCAAATTGAAATACGAACCAGTCAAAACCCTCCATTTTGTAGAAGGTAAAAATGAGATCTAAAAAGGTGAATTAAATTATATATACGTACAGAAATATTACAGATCATGGGAACGGCACTCTTGTAGGTTAAATTATTTGTGCTAAACGAGAAAACTAATTGCCGATGAAGGTAGATAGTCTGGGCTTCTCTCAAGCTCATGGTGAAAATGTCTTCAATAGCATCCATAATGATAAAAATCTCGGGGGCCGACCTCTTAGGCTAACCTCAAGTCCTGAGAGAGAAAATTCAGTGCCAGAGGTACTGAGGATTTAGCTTAAAGTAGGAATCAGTCGTCATTTTAGGTTGTCTGAAGGATGGAGAATAGAGAAACGACAGAGAGAGATGACTGCAGGGTCCTGCTGAGATGTCCCTCTCTGAAAGGACAAGCAACCAGTTACAGGCACCAGAGGCCTGATCCTGGGCCTACTGGAGTAGAAGAACATAGTGGAGTGGGTCGCACTACCTGAGTTCAGCCACAGCCACATGAGTGCCTACTTTGCATGTTCCTTGCCTTCTTTTAACTACAGTTACAACCCCTGGATACTCTGCTGCCTGAGCACCGGCCTGCCTGCTGAGCTCATCTTCCTCCTTCCCAGACCACCAGAGACCAGAGGTGAAGCTCCCACGTTCTTCCTCACCCATAAGCTGGCTGTACTCCGGAGGACCTAGGGTTCCTTCTCGTGGTACCCCCTCCCCACCTGGAGTTTTCTCCTTTCATGCCTAAAACACAAGTTTTGCATTTTGAGGAGTCCTTGGGAATCCAGAGAATCTCAAGAGCTTGATAGGATATTGGATGGGGTAGCAGAAAGTGTTTATCAAAGACCACTCAGACTGTAGGTAGGGTTGCCAAAAAGAATACAGAGGGCCCAGGGAAATTTGGATTTCAAAGAACAGTATGTCCCAAGTACTGCTATATAGTAAAAATTAATCATTATTGCTTGGAAATTCACACTGAACTGGGCATTCTGTATTTTTATTTGCTAAACTGAACAAGTTTATATTTGTGGGAGTGGGGTCAAGGTCATGGCAGTTGCCAGACTTTGCCTCTGTTTGGGCGGTTTAAGATGGGGAAGGGGGAAAGAGAGAGAGAGAGAAGCAAAAGAAACGCAACGATTCTTTAGAAGCAACGTCCATTCACAGACCTCTCTCTCCACTTTCAATCCTTTGTGTCTGAGGGCTGTGTGTGTCTGTGTGTGGCACACATACGTACCTCCCTGTGTGTTTTGTAGGACACAAGGATTGATATGGAGAACTGCTGATAGTGACACTGATTAGATATTGAATAAACAACGTGAGAAGATTAAAAACTGGAAAAATGCAGTTAGTTTAAAATCAGCGCAAATGACTCCATTCATGTAAACTGCCTCTCCTTCATGCACAATTGCCACACAGCACAGTCACAGTTATACTTGTTTCCAGCCAATTTTTACATGTTTTCAGAGAACGATAAAATATTACCCAAGGGGTCTAAGACATTGCATAATCCAACCTCAGCATTTACCGATTAAATAATTGAGACTCAGAGAAAGTGACCAACTGGGGGGTCCAACTGCACTTCAATATTAATAATAGAAAAATGTTTTGTAGGAGCCTTCTGAGGGCTGGGCATTTTCGAAGTTCTCTACTTCACATTTAATTCTCACAATGACCCTATAGTCATCCTCACTATTCAGGTGAGGCAAGTTGAGGCACAGAGAATTACGTAATTTACCTAACGTTCAGGATCATGTGGCTAATAAGTAGAGACGACTTATTAGCTAGTCTGGTCCCCAAGACCCACCCAGTCAACCAGGACACCCTTTGGCTTCTCAAATGAGTTTATGTCACTAAACATGTTCATACATGTAAACTTTCAGAGCTTACTGCTGCTGTAGCATAATTTCGTCCTTAATCATGGGGGTCACCCAAATACAGCTTATATAAAGTTGGTCGGCCACGGTTGACATGGATGATGATTTGAGAGTAAAAGCAGTTATCTCCTCACTTATAAACAAACCCTGTCACAGCGAGTCTCTTGCTGTAATCACAGAACAATTCTGTTGCATTTATTTTTTGAAACGTGTTTAACGGAATACATAATACCACGATCTACTATCAGAGCAAATATTCACAGTGAGATGGAAACAGTTTTATGAGTTTACAGTTTGAATTGTTTTTGAAAGACGAGGAGGAGAAGAAGATGATGAAGGAGAAGGGAAAACAGCAAAAGAGAGAGAGAAATCAAAATAGAGTCAAGGCCCTTTTTCATTGTTGGTGACAAAATAAAAGGCGTTCTCTTAAGGAAAGACCCTCTTGTTAGCCTGCCTCCACCTCAGTGCTGGCACAGCTGTAGGAGTCATTACCTATGGAAAGAATAACCACCATTCAAACGTTACATTTTCTAAGTTTTACATTCCACTTGTTTTTTTTCTCCTGTCTGTCAAGAGACTATCAATGCTTGCATCTCAGACTCCAGATTCCCTGTTTATCAACGACGGGAGGATTAAGGATGCCCGCTTCTGCTTTGATATCATGTTTTCCCGAAGCTACCTTTCCTTATGACACAAAGGCCTGCACAACTTTAAAAAAAGTGAGGCTGGAATTCTCTGAAGCTCCAGGATCAGGGTCTTCAGGGTCTACTTAGGAGACACCAGGACTCCACAAATCCACTGAGATGGAAGTTGGGAGTGCTGCAAAAATTGTCTTCCCTCTCCACTGCACTTTAGCTGAAGCAGGGATTGATCAGTATTTTGCAAGTCTACTATCCAGTATATCACCAAATCCTGTTAGAGACAAACCAGCACCACCAGACCCTCCACATTTAAACTGGCCAGTAAGCATTTGATATGAATGCAGCTTCATACAAAACAAATCTACATCCTCTCTTCTTCAGAAAGGTGGCAGTGTTGCCTTACGGTTTTGACCAAATACAACGCAGTGGCGAGGTCTCTAGCTAATTAACAGATCAACTGCCTCACCTCACCATGAAAAGGAAAGGAAGGACTTAATCCACTGCCGACCCCGGTGGCTGGCAGACTCATCCCAGAGCTTCACGGGCAGTGAGGCTTGTGACCACCTAAGCTCTTGAGTTTTCAACTTGCGTCAACAGTGAAGATCCTAAGAAAATCTCCAGCTGACCCCACAGGCATCTAAAATCCGAGGGCATCTAAGAAAGTCATAGATGAACCTTACCTCCCAGCATCTACATTTTTCCTTTTTGAACCATCCATCCCAAGTGAAACAATTGAGTTGGCCCCATGTAGAAGGGCTAAGGAAAACTTAGCTTAGCAAACTATGCCAGCGTCTTTCTGACACCTGTTATGTCTAATGCTCTCATCGGAGTTCTCATAAAAGTAATCAATCTAAGTAGAAGTCCTACATTACTGAGTGTGTTGTTAACCAGTTTTCTAAAATCAACATTACACACAGAGCTACTGAAAAATAACTTCAGAAGTGTTGCTTTGTCCAAACGCGGAGACCCACACAGACACCTTCCATGGGCGCGTGTACAAGCTCTTCTGGAGAAGCGGTCAGAGCTCCCGTCTCTCCCTTCCACTCACCTCCACTCAGCGTCCTTTGAGAAGTTTCTCCATGTGCCACTAACACAGAAATTTTGGGGGGAAATTCTCTATTTATAAATATCAGATGGTTTGGGAAAAAAATATTTGTGGCACTGGGCTTTCTTTTTTTTTTCCTACAGTGATGTCATTTTAAATACTTGGTGTGCTCCAAATTTGCTATTTTTACTTCCCCCAAGTGACTTTTTTTGGGAAATACATTTGTTTGGATTAGCTACATTTTAAGTGACCCCTGTACCTAACACAACATCAGGTTCATCTTCTCAGCGATTATAACTGATACTACGCAGCTTCCAAACTTGAAATCCCTTATTTGTTCATTTCCAAAGTTGCTCCCTCCGAATGTACCCCTTCAAAATTTCTATTCATAGATGCAGAGAAAATAAGATAAAATAAAATAAAAGGATTGGCCTTTTCACAGATGAACAACCACACTCAACCACCCAAAGCACTTACAACGGAAGACACGAAAGGCCCCCAAAGTCAAATAAAATTCTTCGCTTCCACAATGTGCTTTTGGGGAACAAAGTTGCGGGAGACCTGGCAGGCTTTGACACATTTATTGGAAAGCAGTTCTAGAGTTGAGAATTGCAGAAGAGGAAAGTTTAAGAAGGAACGCTAAATGCCTTCGCCCTACCTGATCTGAACTTGCTCCTAATCAGCAAGGAATGCTCAGACCCCAGGAGTGTCATGTTGAGTCTCAGCAAGCCGCTGGTCCCTTGGCCAGGTGCCCCCTGTTCTCCACCAGCAACAGGCTCCCGGGAGCCCAGCTGACCGCAGCTAACAACCCAGAATTCATCCAACTCTCCGTGAGCTCCCCTGGGTAGGAGTACAGTGGCAGCCAGTGTCCCCAGAAAACTGGCGCCTCCCCCCTCGCGGTGCGGGGCTAATTAACTCTTAGCCGGCGGGACCCTCCTCCTCCTCGGAGGTTGGCCAGGAGCAGCGGCATCCCAGGCGTTCCTGGCTGATGTCATAGGCTGCCGGCGATTGCGGAGAATCGCCACCACGCCTTTATGAAGGTCCCAACTTTGCCATCTGATACTCTTTACTACTGACAGGCGCTCAGCCAATCAGGAGCGGCGAGCGGGGCCTGGGGACCTGGAGCCGCCGGAGCCTTCTCGGGAGCCGGCTCTTAACTCTTTGCAGCGGGCCCAGCAGCCGCCGAGGCGCAGAGGGCGGGAGCAGGGCCGGGGGTCGGGAATCTGGGAGAAGGGCGCGAGCTAAGGAGCGATGCCCAGAGGAAAGACGGAAGGGCTGCGACGCCGCGGGGCTTGCAGGTGGTGCGTGGGGCTGCGGCGGCCGCTGGGAGCTCCGAGGGCCTGGGGATGGGCGTGCGCAGCCGGGGCTTCCCCGGCCGGGCTTCTGCCTGCGAAAGGGAAGCGGCCGGGATCTCCCGCCAGCCGGCTTCAAAGGCTGCGCGAAAGGGCGTGCGCGCCCGCGGGACGGCTCGCGCGGGGCAATTTGGAAATAAGCTGGACTCCTGAAGAAGAAAAGCTTCCGATGGACCGGAGCCCACGCATTCCCCTGGGTTGGAGGGGGCTCAGGGCACTGGCAGAGACGATTCTGTATCTCGCAGCTCCAATACGAGACTGAGATGCATTTCCACGGGGAAAATGGAAAGACTTTCATTTTTCTAGGATATGCTTTTTTGGGAGCCAAATGTGACTCGGTGCTTCTGGAGATCGAGCTGCGACACAGCGCTCACACCTCACAAGCCCGAGGGAATGAGAAAAGATACCTGAGTCGGAGTGAAAAACTTACCGGGCTCTAAATAGGGAGGGGCTCTGGAGCAGGGGGCAAGTCAGACCTCGGGTTAGGCTTAGCTTGGGAAAGGCTCAAAAACTCTGCCTACGAATGAGTCTGTCCTTAGGGGAAAATCCATTCCGTAACGACCCAGAGTTATTTGTGCATCTGGCCGAGGTGTTATAGGCACACGGATCAATGAAATAAAACCAAGACCCCTCTCTCAAGAAGCTGGTTTAATAGTTGGTGGCTCAGAACATAAAACCCACTCTATATACGTATATAATTAGGGTTTATTTGCACCTTCCTATGCACGTGGGCCCCAGGTGTTGTCTATTACACACAAGCCTGCCCATGTCTCTACTATAAGTCCTTAAAAAAATCAGTCGGTGACAGATGGAGACCCGAGGTGACAATAGCTCATGGGGACAACCTCTAATGTCCTGAGTCCCCGCCTCTGCCCCATGCCCTGTTGCTGAAAACACATTAGAGGGGTTAACCCTTGAGCTTACTCTCTGGATCTGAGTGGGTCGTTTTCGTAAATAAGGTCTTTAGGGATAGACACGTTCTTGCTGATGTGTCAGAGATGAGAAAGAACAATCCATCCATGTTCTCTTTGGGGATGTAGTCCTGGCCTGGGCGCCTGACTCTAGGCTGATTTGGGGTGCAGGAGCAGCTCAGCGGTTATGTAACATCATTTTCCCATTCCTGCTATAACAAATTACCACGGATATAGTGGCTTAAAACAACACACGTTTATTATCTTGCCGTTATGGAGGTCAGAAGTCCAAAGTGGGTCTCAGTGGGTCAGAATCAAGGTGTCGGCAGGGCTGCGTCCGTTTCTGGAGGCTCTAGGGGAAAATCGATTTTCTCACTTTTTCCAGCTTCTAGAGGCTGCCCCAGTTCTTGGCTCGTGGCCCCTTCCTCCATTTTCGAAGCCAGCAATCATGGGTCAAGTTCTTACTGCATCTTATCGCTTTAACGCTCCCTTCCCCACCTTCTGCTTCCCTCTTCTACATTCACCTTACTGCAAAAATAAACTCTATCAGAAAGTCAGTTTATTATCCTCCCTAATCTCATCTACTGCCTGGATTCCCTTTGCCGTATAATGTAACCTATTCACAGATTCCTGGGATTAGGACATGAACATGGGGGGAGAGGGCATGATTCTGCCTGAGCTGTTTCTTTCTCTTCTACCTCTCCTGGTCTTCAGTCAACCCCCAGCCCCCTGGTCTTCAATGAGAAGAAGAAAAGTGGAGGGAGGTTTGGGAACGGGTGCACACAGGAGTCTGGAAGGGCTCCGACCGGCTTTGAGATGTGTGTGGCAGGGAGGTACTCTGCAGGGAAGAGATTGGTGGGATAAGGAATATTGCAAAATTATCTGAGCAGAGAAAACTATTTTGAGCAACATTAAAAAAAGAAAAAAGAAAACGCCAAACAGATTTTTATCCCGAAGGCTCTGGGGCTGAGAAGAGATACATGGCAACTTGGCAGAGAATTATTTTTTTCAGTGCAAGTTGGGGTGAAATTAGCTGAAGCCAGCATTGAATGTAGGGTCTGCATGACCTAGATGAGTTGGCCAGGAGTAGGTTGTTTTTTCTCTCTGCAGGCCTGGGAGTGTGTGTGTGTATGTGTGGAGTGTGTGTGGGCGCACGTGCATGTGTGTGTGTAGGGAAGCATAGTTTCTTTTTTTCAGTAAGTTTGGGAAATGCCAGTAACCACAGACCCCCTCCATTTTCCCACCACAGTGTGGAGTTACTGACATATGTCCTGAAATTTATACCCCCTATGGCTTGGAATATCTATGGTTATAAATATGCTCATATAGAAGTTCATCATTTCTCCTCTCTAGCCAAGCACTTTTGGTTTAAAAAAAAAAAAATGGAGAGGGATGGAATTTGGAGAAGATGTTCCCAAGGAAAACAAAACTCCTAGGCTGCTATGCTCAGAAGCAGCAGGGCTAATGCAGCAGCGGCGTGCCGCCAGGCTCTGTCCTGCAATGTCACCATCTTGGAGTGTGTTTCTCTTGCCAGGCTACTCCATGGCCTTCTTTCCCGGGGCCTGGAGTAAGCCCGTGGTGTGACACAGAGGCAAGACATGAGCCTCCAGTGTGAGAAAGATCTTTGAATCAGGATAACCTTGAACTTCGGAGGGAAGTATTGGGGTTCTCCGGGATGCTCAATGTCTTATCTGTAAAATGGAGTTAGAAATATTTACTTCCAGGAAGAGTTGGGATGTTTAAATGAAACAATACATGTGGGGTGCCCAGAACAATTCTTCTTGGTGGGTTTTATTTTATTTTTTATTATTTTGAGACAGAGTCTTGCTCTGTTACCCAGGCTGGAGTACAGTGGTGCGATCTGGGCTCACTGCAACCTCCATCTCCCAGGTTCAAGAGATTCTCCCTGCCTCAGCCTCCCGAGTAGCTGGGATTACAGATGCGTGCCACTGAGCCCAGGTAATTTTGTATATTTAGTAGAGATGGGTCTTCACTCCATCAGGACCAACCAAGCTGGTCTTGAACTCCTGAGCTCAGGTGATCTGCCTGCCTTGGCCTCCCAAAGCACTGGGATTACAGGTATAAGGCACCGTGCCCGGACCTGGTGTGTTTTGGACCCTTCTTTTTACTTCCCTTGCCCCAACCACCTCCAATCACTCATGAAGATTCCAAGTAATTCTGTCTCCTTCCCCTTCATTTTATCTTCTCTCCTTTGCTATTAGTTACCTGTGTAATAAATTGCTAGATATTCAGCAGCTTAAAACAATGTACATATTTACTATCTCACAGTTTTCATGGTCAGGAGTCCAGGCATGGATTATCTGGGACCTCTGCTTAGGGTCTAACAATTCTGCACTCAAGGCACTGGCTGGGGTGGTAGTCCCATGAGAAGCTCCATGTCCCCTTCCAAGCTTACTGGTTGTTGATAGAATTCAGGTCTTTGCAGTGTTAGAACTCACAATGGCTGGCTTTTTTTCCAAGGCCAGCAGGAGAATGTCTTTTTTTTTCTTTTCTGAGCCAGAGTTTCACTCTTGTTGCCCAGGCTGGAGTGTAATGGCGCAATCACAGCTCACCGCAACCTCCGCTACCCTAGTTCAAGCGATTCTCCTGCCTCAGCCTCCTGAATAGCTGAGATTACAGGCATTCGCCACCACCCCTGGTTGATTTTTGCATTTTTAGTAGAGAAGGGGTTTCTCCATGTTGGTCAGGCTTGTCTCGAACTCCCGACCTCAGGTGATCCGCCTGCCTCGGCCTCTCAGAGTGTTGGGATTACACGCGTTAGCCACCACGCCTGGCTGAGAATGTCCTCTTTTAAAGGGTTCACCTGATTAGGTCAGGCTCACCCAGGATAATCTTTCTTTTAGTTCAAAGTCATAGTAATTAGGAACTTTAATTATGTCTGAAAAACCTCTTCATCTTTGCCAAATAATGTAACTAATCATAACAGTGCCTCCATCACAGTCACTGGTCTCTCCCATATTGAAGAGGAGAAGATTATCCAAGGGGATAGTTCATTGAGAGGTTACCTTTCAATTCTGCCTTCTGCAGCTGTGGTCCTCAGCCTTCAGCCACAATGGAAGTGATTATATCCATTGGTGTGAGTCCAAAGTACAGTGCAGAGTCACTAGCTTAAATCTTGACCCCTTACACATCTCCTTTCCTAGGAGCACCACGAGGTCAGCGGCTGGGTCACAGACAGGGGACACTGTGGTGAGCAGAGGAACAGCTCACCTATGTTAACCTCAGGACCTCGAATTCTCCCTGTGGTCCTCTCTTAGCAAATCCCCTTCCCCTACCAAGGTCATTATTGTGTGAATGGATCTCATGAACAGTTCTTCAGGACCTCTCTCCAGTATCACCTCTTGTCTATTTTCTCTTTTTTTTCTCTCACACATCAGTGAATAAGTAACTTCAGGGAAGCATTTCTTCATCTTTCATTAGTTCATTTAAGATGCATTTAGGGGGCCAGGCATGGTGGCTCCCACTTGTAATCCCAGCACTTTGGGATATCAAGGCAGGTGGATCACTTGAGCCCAGGAGTTTGAGAGCAGCCTGGGAAACATGATGAAACCCCATCTCTACTAAACACACATACACACACACACACACACACACACACACACACACAAAGTCAGGCGTAGTGGCACATGCCTGTAGTCCCAGCTACATGGGAAGCTGAGGTGAGAGAATCACCTCATCACCCGAGCCCAGGAAGTTGAGGCTGCAGTGAGTCATAATTGTGTCACTGTACTCCAGCCTGGGTGACAGAGTGAGACCTTGTCTCAAAAAAAGAAAAAGGAAAAGGAAATGCATTTAGGGTTGTGAGCAAGTCACTATGGCAAGTGCCTGGCAGGCATGCATAGAGAGACAGGTTCGCAAACTCAAATGAGTTGAGTGATCCAGAGGTAAGAGAAAATGTAGGCAGAAGGGGATTTCCTGAAACCAACTGGACAGCAGATGGCTCATCCAAGGAGGGCAGCCATGATCTAGCTCTAGGTGACTGTAGCCATGAGGGAAGGAACACAGGCCCTCATTGCTGTACTCCTTTACTGTTCAAAGACACTGGAAATCCAGGTTGTAATGTTAAAGATATTGGCTTTTAAAAATATGAACAACTAGGCCAGGTGTGGTGGCTAATGCTTGTAATCCCAGCACTTTGGGAGGCTGAGGCGGGTGGATCACAAGGTCAGGAGTTCGAGACCAGCCTGACCAATATGGTGAAACCCCGTCTCTACTAAAAATACAAAAATCACTTGGGAGGCTGAGGCAGGAGAATTGCTTGAACCTGGGAGGTAAAGGTTGCAGTGAGCTGAGATCACGCCACTGCACTCCAGCTTGGATGACAAAGCCAGACTCTGTCTCTAAAAAAAAAGAAAGAATTATCTGTAATTTTAAAAAATGTATTAAAACACTATAGGTCAGCCAGGAGCAGATCCAAATTGTATGATCTGAGTCTCATAAAATTTGAGAGTTCTTTTAAAAATGAATGCAAAATTATAAATATGATTTTAAGTGCAAGGTTGACTTTTTACACAGAATGAGAAATGAAATCACAGCCTAACAGTAGCATGGAAGATTTAGTATTTTTTTATTTCTAAGATTCTTTAATCAGTTTGACCAGAAATGGTAATGTAGAGATGCTTTCTAATTGCATCCTGCCTTCTCTCCTTTCCACCTTGAACTCTCTAAAACCCCCAGTTACTCCCAGCACCAACAAGGCCCATGCAAGAGTGTGTGCGTCTGTATGTGTGTGTGTGGGGGGGGGGG
>NW_012113697.1:3175569-3177307 GCF_000951035.1 Colobus angolensis palliatus
AAAAGAAAAGAAAAAAGAAATGCAACCACAGCCTCTCAATTTCTTTCCATTCCAGAAATATTTATTAAGCACGGACTGTGTTCTAGCACTCTAAGGAATATAAAGATAAAGCAAATAGGGTCCGGAACCTCTAGGGGCTAAGAATATCGTGGTAGGGGTCATCCACAAACTCTCAACAAACTAGAAATCCGGTGTCATTATTCTATGAGTTAATGTCATGAAAGCACAGATGGAACTCGTGTCAGCCACACTGCTAACATAACCTGCTTTCTTTCATAAAAGTGAATGTAAAAGGATTTTTGCCTAATTTAAACAAAGATTTAAACAACGTAAAGAAAGTAGTCTCCATTGGAGGATCGGTCATAGCCCCTTCTGAGTCTGCCTGACAGCCAGCAATGCTTTTCACCCTTCCTCTCTCTCTTTGCACTTCTCCATCCTAGTCCCTGCCCAAGAAAAGGGAATATAATTTGCTCATCCTGATTTGGAGCCGCCGGGTTGGGCCACATTTACTAGGTAGCAGGGTCACCGTGCTGAAAGTCATGCACCCCTGGGTGGCCTCTTCTTCGTCTTCCTGGTTCCTTGCTACTCTCACTTTAAGAGGGGTGAAGAGGAGTGTAGAATAGAAACGGTGAGCGTTCTGGCAGTGTGTAAACGCAAACCATTCGTGATTCCAGCTCCGTTCTTGCCTTTAGGTTATATGACACAGAGATATTGCCCAAGCTTGTTTGCATTGGACCCATGTGACGATAGTGTCCTTGGGGTCCAAGTTATATCTGAGAGGACTGTCTCACTGCTGTGTGTTGTGTGCCACAGAAAATAGGGACAATGGAGAAGTGTGTTGCATGGAGATGAACTCAGAGTTGTCATTCATTACTGGGTAGGTGCAATTTTCAGGGTGCAAATTCTTCAACTTTACTTGTTTTTTTTTTTCCCCTCTATTTTAACAGTGTCAATGTGAGTAATGACCACCCAGTCTTCCAGTAGACACTTATCCATCTTTGTTTTTCCAGGTTCTATTGAAATTGATCATTGCTGCTTCTTTTCTTCCTCTTAGAACTCCTTCCAAAGCTGTATATCTTTCTGAAATTCTTCTCTTTTGCTCTAGACCCATATATCCAAATGCTTTCTCCACTTGATTTCCCAAAAGCTCTTTGACAATAACAGGTGCAAAACCAAGTTTAACCACTTCCTCTTATCAAGCTTCCCTTCAGACCTAATCCTTGTCCCACACTTTCTTTCTTGAACTTTCCTGCTCATTCCAATGAATGGGGAAAAGTGTCCGCCTAATTACTAGTTTGGGGACAATGGCCACAATCTGTGTTTCTGCATTCTCTCTATCCTCAATTGATCACTATGCCATATCCATTCTCCTCCCAAAATATCTATGGAATGCACCTCCTTTATTTATTGCTAATGCCTCTTCCTTATTTCAAGCTCTTGTTGATTTTTTCCCCTGGTTTATTACATGTGTCTCTTGAGTGGTCTTCTTCCTCTTAGGCTTTCCCTGCTCCAGTCCATCTTCCACATTGTCACCAAAGGGATAATCCTAAATCATAAGGCGGATCATGTTGCTTCCTGCCTAAACTCCTTTTTGGCTCTCTTGTGCCAAAGAATTATGTCCATGCTCCTAAGTGTGACATAGAAAGCTCCACATACTATGGCCCTTGTCAATTTCTCCTACTTTATTTCCTCCCCTTTCTTCCCAACCTTGTTCGTCCTTCCTTCCCTCCCTCCCTCC
>NW_012113697.1:3177613-3179125 GCF_000951035.1 Colobus angolensis palliatus
TTCCTTCCTTCCTTCCTTCCTTCCTTCCTTCCTTCCATGAAGTTTTGCTCTTGTCACCCAGGCTGCAGTGCAGTGGTGCAATCTGAGCTCATTGGAACCTCCATCTCCCAGGTTCAAGTGATTCTCCTGCCTTAGCCTCCTGAGTAGCTGGGATTACAGGCACCTGCCAGCATGCCGGCTAATTTTTTTTTTTTTAGTAGAGATGGGCTTTCACCATGTTGGCCAGGCTGGTCTCGAACTCCTGAACTCAAGTGAGCTCCTGAACTCCACCTGTCTTGGTCTCCCAAAGTGCTGGGATTACAGGTGTGAGCCACCGTGCCCGGCCTGTTATTACATTTTCAAAGTATCATCAATTATTTTTATTTTTAACTTTACTTTTTATTTTATTTTATTATTTTATTGTATTTGAGACAGGGTCTTACTCTGTTGCCTAGGTTGGAGTGCAATGCTGTGATCTTGGCTCATTGTAGCTTCCGCCTCCTAGGCTCAAGGGATCCTCCCACCTCATCCCCATACTCTGCTAATTTTTGTATTTTTTGTAGAGAAGGGATTTTGCCATGTTGCCCAAGCTGGTCTCAAACTCTTGGGCTCAAGCAATCTGAGTGCCTTGGCTTCCCAAAGTGTTGGGATTGTAGTCATGAGCCACATGCCTGGGGCATCTTATTTTTTTAGCATAAAAATTCCTCCACTAGTTTGAAGGCTCCTGGAGCATAGGAATATAGTTTTATGTTTATAACCCAATATCTATTTTTCCTTTTATTACTATTTTGCTAATTTTCTATTATTCTTTCCATAATAAACTGCCCTTTGACATAATTTGTATTTGAATTATTATATACAGAATAGTGTTTATTGTCTTCTGTCTTTTCTTCTGTGAATAGATTACATACTTCTTGAGAGCTTCGGCTGGTCCCGTATCCTTTGATTCTACCAAGGCATGATATATTGAGGCTTTCAAAAAGCAGCTGCCCAACAGGGGTTTGTTGTGTGATGCTTGGGTGTAGCGACTGTTTTGTTCTGATTCACTCTGTTCAGGGCCTAATACAACACTATACACTTAAACCTCTTCTGGTTCGTCAAGTGTGATCTGGGAGTTTGCTTTCTCTTCTAAATGTTTTCCTTTGCTTTCTTTCTTTTTTGCAACTGGTTGCATTCTGTTTCCTAACTCCTCCCTTCTCTCAGTTTGCTTACTATCTCCCCCGCTTTGCAGAAAACAGAATGGAGGCCCATAAATCCCTGAGCTGCTTCAGGTGACCTTACAAATCATGCATGCCTCATCTCATTAACTCAGGATGCCTATTATGGCTAAGGAATGGTGAAGCACCACCCTATAGGCAACGGGAGTGAGGAGGGGACGGAGGAAGGCCGGCAGTACTATTTAGTGGATAGAAATTCCTGAAGAGCTTTCTGTTTTTTTCTTTTTAATTATACTGTAAGTTCTAGGGTACATGTGCACAACGTGCAGGTTTGTTACATATGTATACATGTGCCATGTTGGTGTGCTGAACCCAT
>NW_012113697.1:3179295-3188764 GCF_000951035.1 Colobus angolensis palliatus
TACAGGTGCCTGCCACCACGTCTGGCTAAGTTTTGTATTTTTAGTAGACACGGGGTTTCACCATCTTGGCCAGGTTGGTCTTGAACTCCTGACCTCATGATCCACCCATCTTGGCCTCCCAAAGTGCTGGGATTACAGGCATGAGCCACTGTGCCCAGCCCTCCTCAAGAGCTTTCTAAGTCTCTTCACCTCCCCCAGCATCTCCAGGGCTATGAATCAGGAAGCGGGGCTTTTCATTTTAGGGGACACTGGGACAGATATTTTTCTCTCTCTGGTAATAGCATGGCCCATTCAAAGGGTTACAACAAATTAGCTAAAACCAACATCTGACTATGAAAATTAGTACATTCCAAGTGAGAATGTCTGAAAAGGAAAAATTCCAGATGCTATTAAAACCAGCTATAATAACAGTAAAGAAAATTCACAGTGGGAGGCTTGTCCACCAGCGATACTCTCAGGAAGCTGGTCTCAGGAACCCAGTGTTCACTCAAAGAAAACTTAATCATTCAATCCAGCAAATGGCCAGGGGACATTCAGATCCACTGAAGGCTTTTGAAGCAAAATTCCTTTTTGCGCCTAAGATTTGAGCAGATACGCTAGTTGTATAGAAACCGACTCAAGCGGTCCTCAGACTTTCACCTGCCCAATATCCCAGCAGCAGTTCACAGCCCTTAGCTGTCATACGCCTGTCTTGACAAGGACCTTCCTGTTTCCCAGCTGCACTGTTTCTATGCTCCTTTTCTCCAACGTCATATGTAATTTTAACTTTTTAAAGCCCGTTTGTGTGTATTTTCCTCTGTGATTTTTCATCACGATCCTTTGAGAGATTTAAGAAACTTTTGTACCATTGAAAAAATGGACACAGGACAAAGAGTCACTGATTCACCAACAGTGGCCTCTCTAGTTGGCGACAGACCTAAGACCAGGTCTTGGTTGCAAGGCTTCTGTGTGACTCATGGACACATGGGGCCTCTAATGTGACAGATGACGGAGAAGCCTGCTCAGGTTTCCCTCTCTGGGTATCTACACACCCTGCCTGAATCCCTGCCTGCCTGGGACAGGTGTTTTTTTTTATTCCCCTGGGTGGCCAGCATTCATGTCAGAGAAGATTTAAACATCTCTAAGTTGCTTCCTGGCTCATGCAGTCTTTTCTTACAGTACGTTGCCAATTCCTTTTTTTTCTGGAAAATTCTTTATTACGAACTGACCTTGGTACTGACCCATTCCATTAATAAAACCAGGATTTTGTTACATTATCATTTAAAACTAAAGAACAGTATCTGTGCCTACGGCTTTCAAGACACGCGGCTAGGATATCCTCCAGTGTGTTTGACAGAAAATTTGTTAAAAATGACCAAATAAGAATCCTAGAAGATCCGATAAAATTTATGTGGCCATAGATGGTTTCAGTTTGGAGAGAAGACTAATGAAACACCTAGTCATTGGTAGCTTTGTATGTCTTCATCTTTGGCTATAGCAGCACAGAGGCTAGTGAAGGAAAAAGGATACGGGTTCTGGAGCCTGGCACCAGGATGCAATTCCGTAACTCCACCTTTTGTTACCTGTGTGACCTTGGGCAACTAACTTAACCCCTCTGTTCTTTGTGCCTTGGTTTCTTCATCTGTTAGCAAGGATATCTAGCTCATAGGTTATGGAGAGAATTCAGTGGGTAAACAGATATAAAGAAAACACTCAGGACAGAGCCTGGTACATGATAGGTTTCCTACAAATGAGAGCCTTGATGATGACGTTGGCGATGGTGGTGATGGCAATGATGATGATATGCTAGAATCCCTACGCATCAACCAATCCATTTACAAGCAAAACTAAAGAAAAAAGAAACACCTCATCTATTCTAAAGTACTCTACAAACGCCACATATTCAGACTCTGTAATGGTGATCCTTTGGGAAATAACTATTTTTTTGCGGTAAAACAGCCAGACCAATTACAAACCAGGGGAAAGTTCAATATCATTTAAACGGCATCCAGTTCCATCAGACCAGGCTGGCATTGCATGAAATCAGTGCCTCGTGGCTGCCGTGGTGCCCCTGCGAGGGGGGTGGGGCCATCTCCAGGGATGCTGCCGTCAGACCCCCTGAGATGCCGGCCTGGGTTGGCGGACTTCTGAGTTTTCTGAAGGCTTCACTCAAAATATAAATGAGGAATGCTTCACGCTTAAGTTAATTATAACAATGGAAACAATTATATTCAGCTTTGAGGCATTTCATTTTGGAAGTGTTCTTTTTGCCCTATTTGAAAAGAAAAAAAAATAAACCCTGCAGACGAATATCTGCTTGGGCAGAACTCTGTGAAACTAAAGCTAATAGTTCTAAAGATTTTTGTGTCCTCTCTTTCTTTCCTTTGGCTGTATTTGAGCTTGCTCCCCAGTGGTTTTTGAAGACAGGCATATCACCACACCTGCTGGGGAACAGAGTCCAATGTTAAATGCTGATGAACACATCCGTTTTCTGAAATTGGGCTACAACACCCTTATTTAAGTGTATGTATTTATATATACACATGAGTACAGCATTAGCCAATATTGAGTGAATGCTTACTATGTGCTAGGAATCTGAATGGTGGTATTATCTCACTTAATACTTAATAACCTTAGCAAGTAGGTACAATTTTTATTCCCATCCTACGGATAGGGAAACTGAGGTTCAGAGAGAGTACCATCCTTAGATCAATGCAAGTAGGGCCTCCATCCCAGCTGCCACATCTCAGGGATCCTCCTGTACTTTGGAGTGCCTCTCTTGAAATCTTTTACGTCTTCCTGTGGTACCTGGGAACTGTGGAGGCGAGAGGCAGCCTCTCGGATAGGTGTTCTGACCCCATGTCACATAGGGTAGGACCCTCTCCCTAGTTCCTGTTGCTTTCCCTCAGGGTACTCTCCAACCCTCTGTCCTGTGGTGGGATCAACCAGATATCTGAACGAGCTCTGAAACTTGAGCCTCATGAACTGTCCTGGGTCCCCATGATCACACTTGGTTTCGGGAAGGTAGCCTAGTGAGCTGATAACTTCCTTTGGCTTGTGCATTATTTCTTCTGTGGAATTGGCACAAGATTGGGCCTCAAGAATGGAGCTGACATGCTGATTTTCTGTGACTCAAATTATTTATGCAGATGGGATCCCTGCTATATACATTTATATATATACACACACACACACTATATATATATATACACACACACACACACATATATATATATGAAAAGCCCTTGCATCTTCTAGGGGTAGCCCTGCTTACAGAGGTGAAGCAATTTGGTGAGCATCGGGGCTGACATTTGACCTCAGATGTGTCTGAAGTACTCACATATTTGTTCTTTGTTTTTAAAAATACTAGCAGTTTTGATCCTTAGACGTAAATTTTGCAAAAACCGATCAGTTCTCTAAACAATATTTATTACATCTTTTATGTGCAGAGTGACCAAACCACCTTTCCATGGTTCCCTTTGCTCTGTGACCTTGTTCTATGCTAGGCTTACCTCACCTAAGAATACAACTTTAATAGTCTACACAGGTTTATTATGGGACACTGGAACTTCCCAGGAGTGAATTAATGTCTTGGGATTGGGACAGGAGCCATTAAGCTGCCATCATTGGTATAGCCTGGTCCTTGAAGAAGCATTGATGAAATTTAGAAACAGCCTCACGACTCTATAGTTGGAAATGACACCCCATGTCTGGGGACACAGCAAAAGCATTTCTGATGTCTGACAAAAGCATCACCAGAGAGAGAGAGAGAAAAGACAATTCCACAAACATCCATGATTATGAAATTAAAAAAAAATCGATGTTATTTGTTTATTAAAGATTATAACTCACTTCAACATCACACAGAAAGGACCCCTTTAACCAGATAATAAGCACAGCCTGTTCTTTATGATAATGCCAACAATAAAACTGGAAGACTTTACTATTTGTTATTTGTCGGGTCAACTGAACAAATCATTTTTCTACATGCCGGGCTTGGAAAATTCTTTTATTTGCTTTCTCCTTATTATAAATAAAAATGGCATAGAGCTGATAAATTTATCTCAATACTCTTTGCACCGTAAAAGCAACATGAGTTGGTATTGGCCAGAATTTCCAGGGTTTGCAGCAGGCACGGTGCACATATGTTCTTATTTTCCATTAGGGCTGCACGAAAGCTTCACTTTAGCTCATGGCAATGGTAGAACTTGGGTTTTTTTTTTTTTTTTTAATTGTTATACCAATGTGTGTTATAAATCCATTTCTTTCTCTTTCTGTTCAGCCATCATGCTGAAGCATATTAGCATGCATTTCTTACTTAGATGGTGTAATCACCTCCTAAATATTCTCCCACCTTCTGATCTAGCCTCTCTAAGTCTGGCTCCACACAGCAGCCAGAAAGATCTTTTAACATAAACCATTTCCAAGTATTCCCTTGCTTAAAACTCTCCTGCAGCCTTCCCAGTGCCATTAGCATAAAGCGAACACCTTATCACGGCTGCTGTATCTCCTGACAGCTTCGCTTTGCCCCTCTGCATCTTCCTCCTTCTCCTCTGGTCCCACTCTTCACCCTGGGGGGTCCCCAGGGAGGCTGGTCAATAGGACCTGCATTAGTAGCCTCCTTTGCCCTTTAGCTTCTGGGTGTGTTCAGCTAATGGGGAGTTCTACTGGGGACTGGAGGGAGACAAAGGGTGAGGTCAGGGCATTTATTTCCCAGGGTCCCCGCCAGCACTCCAGCCAAGAAGTTCTATTTGACTCCCTCCCTGTGCTCCCAGTGACCACTCTCTCCTATTTGTTCGGTGCTAAGAGTGGTCAGGGGTCTGCTGTCCTACCTACTATGTTTGGTGGTTTTCCTATCCCACCCGCAACTTTGTGAATATCCCTTTTTGTCAGAGTCACCTCCATTTGCCAGATTTTTACATGCCCTCTGCTCCTTGCTGACTTAGAATCCCCGCAAGCCTGGCACCTGCCTGCCCTGCTAACCTCACTCCAGGCTCTCCCTTCTTTGCTGGTCTCTGGCCACACTAGCCCCCTCTCCTTCTACACACACTCCATGGCCATTTGCAGTCCACGCTGCCTGGAACGTCCAGCCGCCAGATCTTTGCATGCCTGGACTCCATTCACAGAAGCCTCACAGAAACGAGTTTTCTGATCTTCCTATCTTAAGCAGTCCACTCCTCCCAAATACTTACAATCCAATTAATTTTCTATAAGTTCCTGATTATTCAAATTATTCCATTTAGTTATCTACTTTTTTTTTCTTTCTGTACTATTGGAATATGGGCAGGAAGCTTAATTCTCTTGCCCTCCTTGGAAACCTCAGTGACTAGAACTTGTCCAGAGTAGGCGATCAGTGAGCAGTTGCTAAGCGTTTGTCCAATGAATCTGGTTATACTGTCTCATTTCAGAGATGAGGAAGCTGAGGCCCGTGCAAATGGACCCTGGACCCATTTGCTCAGGTACTCACACGGGGACTCGAACCAGGGTTTCTGTGACCCAGGAGCTCTTCCCTGTTTTGGGGTTCCTATCTCATTTATGTCTCATTTCTCCTGTAGAAAGGGACCTTTATTCTTTACTTTCTGAGTTTATATTCAGTAAAAATTTGTGCTTTACTGAATTTGTATTCTTAAAATTATGAATACTTGGCTGGGTGCGGTGGCTCACGCCTGTAATCCCAGCACTTTGGGAGGCTGTGGCAGGTGGATCATCTGAGGTCAGAAGTTCGAGACCAGCCTGACCAACATGGTGAAACCCTGTCTCTACTAAAAATACAAAATTAGCCAGGCGTGGTGGCGCATGCCTGTAATCTCACCTACTCAGGAGGCTGAGGCAGGAAAATTGCATGAACCAGGGAGGCGGAGGTAGTACCAGTGCACTCCAGCCTTGGCAAAAAGAGCAAAACTCTGTCTCAAAAAAAAATGTATATATATATGAATACTTTATTCTAAAGCATGGGTTTTCTAACCTGCATTTTCCGCCAATCTTTTCTCATTCTTTCTCACGTTCTTTTATTTTCTTTCACCCATCTATCTTCCACATCATCTTGTAGTTATGAATCACTGATTAAGAGTTAATGTTTAGGTAATGACTTAGAGAAACCATGTCAGTATCAGGAAGAAATTGAGGAAATCAAGCCTGGGGGAAGCTTTAAGGAAATCAGGGCATTTGTACCACAAATAGTAGGAGTAATAGTTACCACTACTTGGCTGATGAGTCTTCACTCTGGACCAAAGATAGTATGAGGTTCTTTACACATAAATTACATTTATTCCTTACATCAATCCTACTATTCGCGCTTCATTCTTCTATAGTAGGGGAAAAAGCTGATGTTCAGGGAGGTTAGGAGGTTGCCTGAGGCTACTGACAGGAGCATCCATTCTGACACAGGTGTTACTTGCCCTAAATCCATACACCACCTTCCACCTGTCTAGGGAAGGAACCTCCAGAGGCACAAGGTTATCAGCCTTCACCCTTAGGGTGAAACAGATGTAAGACTCACTGGGAGTCGAGTTAAAGGTTAGGAAATTGGGTGAAGCAAGAATGCCCAAGAAATAGCCCAGAAGAACCAGGTGAAGGGTAAGGGGCAGAAATTAGGTCTTCAGCACCTCAGGTCAGAGGCTGGGGACCAAGGCCGGCCGGAGGATGGTGCTTTCTGGCCCTCTGAAGTTCTGACCCCTTCCTTATGTGAATGTTCTTTGGAAGTGGTATGTAAAAGAACAAGGAGGGGCTGTTGCGGTGGCTCACGCCTGTAATCCCAGCACTTTGGGAGGCCGAAGCGGGCAGATCGTGAGGTCAGGAGATCAAGACAATCCTGGCTAACACAGTGAAACCCCGTCTCTACTAAAAATACAAAAAAATAGCCAGGTGTGGTGGGCACCTGTAGTCCCAGCTACTCGGGCAGCTGAGGCAGGAGAATCACTTGAACCCAGGAGGCGGAGGTTGCAGTCAGCCGAGACTGTACCACTGCAAGCAGCCTGGGCGACAGAGTGAGACTTCATCTCAAAAAAAAAAAAAAAAAAAAAAAGGACGAATGAGGGTCTTTCTCTCTAACTCAGTGATAAGAGGAGATACTGGTTGGAGATACTCAGTGATAAGAGGAGATACTCTCTCCGGGGAAGAGATAAGTGCATGGGACTAGCTCTTGAAATCTAGTAAAGCAACCATACGGGACAGAATTAGGGGGAAGCACTCAGAAGTTAGAAATATCTGGCAAGAAAGGAGGAGACCAAGCTGAAAACTTAGTGACCATTAACTACCAACAGGACGCTTCAGACCACAGGCTTGTCAACTCTTACTTTTGACCCAAGATTCAGTATTAAATATATTTCCCTGATTGGAGTCACCTGCAAATGCTGCCTCACTGCCCTAGGAGAGTTTCTCTCTATTGCAGAAAAGAATGAATGGCCAGAAAGAATTGCTAGATGTATCCAGGTACATCCTGCCATCAGGAGATCAGGCAGGCAGAGACAGTGTCTAGCCATGAAGTATTTAACCACCATACTTCAGGCATCCCATAGAAATTTCTTAATTTATTACCATGCAGGGGCTGTTGTGCAATTGATACTGGCAAAAAATACTTCTGCATTTTACTAAGTCTACTTTTGAGCCGCCCTGTGTTTTCATCATAATATTTACTTCTGGGTAAATAGGCTAAATTCTCTGATTCTGATACAAAACAGAAAGATCAGAGAATGAAAATAAATAGATGACATGGCTGTTTAAAGATAACGTAAAATGTTTTCTAGCCGCATAAATATTTGATTGTAAAACTTTCAATATGTTGTGTCTATGAACTAGTAATGTACAACATTTAAATAATTCAGCAAGCCAAAGTGGGCTAAGGTCATGCAGGAGGACAGAGTGAAGGCCCAGCCTGGTGAGATGCCAACTTGCAGTCATAATACCACACCACGCCGACCCCAGACTCTCTATCCATTCCATCTGGAGCTCTTTGGTGCGGATCAAACCATAGACCAGGGCAGAGGATTAAATATGACACTTTGGGAACATTTAAAATTTTCCTGTCACTTTCTCTGGCTAATTGGGTTTGCACAGAAGTCTCTACATATCATTTATGTTTGATCCTTTAGGATACCCCATTCTTTTGGTGCTCTTTGAAATGATTCTTTCATTTTTGTGTTTGGGATGAAAGGTATGAATGATGTTTCTGGAATAATATGCATAATTTCTGTGGATTCACTTTAAAATTCCCTCCAGCTCACCATATCCCTGTCTCGTCACATGCGTTGTCTGCCAAGAGTGTTGGATTTGCAGTTAAGAGGCCTGAGTTTGAGAGATCTGTTTTGCTATTTGAATTCCGGTAATTCACCTCATCTCTTCGGGGCTCACTTTTATCATCTGTTAAATGAGACTAGTAAGATGTGCCCTACCCTTTCTCCGTGTGAGGATACATATAACGTGCCATCTATGAGGAACAAGCCCTCACCAGACCCTGAATCTGCTGGCACCTTGATCTTGGACTTCCCAGCCTCTAGAGTTGACTCTGGTGAGGATTAACGGTAAAGACATTGTAACATAGTTAACACAGTCCCTGACCCATTAGGGCGGTTTTCGATTTAGCCACATCCAGCAATCTACAAATCAGTCCACAAGGCACTATGAGGAAGATGGTTTTAACACTTCGGGCTCACATCACAAGATTCATTTTAAATTGTGGGAAGACATGAGGCAAGTGCAATATTTATTTCCTTATTGCATGGAATTGAAAGTCCATTAAAAAGATGTATAACATAGAAATAATCTGTAAATTCTGGTGAACTTTAAAAAATGGAAAAATAAAAATATTTATACACACACACACACACACACAAAGACATCCCCTAGCTATTACACTGGATGATTGTGACTATCAAAACCAAAAACCAGATAGAACAATTAAAAGCATAAAAGTCCTAATTTAAGAGAGTATTGAAGAGTTTGCTTCTCTTTGTATGTACTCTGTATTTAACACTGAGACTAGCACATTGCAAATCTCTTTCTTCCTTTTTTTTTTTATTATACTTTAAGTTCTAGGGTACATGTGCACAATGTGCAGGTTTGTTACATATGCATATATGTGCCATGTTGGTGTGCTGCACCCATTAACTCGTTCATTTACATTAGGTATATCTCCTAATGCTATCCCTCCCCCTTCCTCCAACCCCAGGACAGGCCCCAGTGTGTGATTTTCCCCACTCTGTGTCCAAGTGTTCTCATTGTTCAATTCCCACCTATGAGTGAGAACATGTGTTGTTTGGTTTTCTGTCCTTGTGGTAGTTTGCTCAGAATGATGGCTTCTGGCTTCATCCATGTCGCTACAAAGGACATGAACTCATCCTTTTTTATGGCTACATAGTATTCCATGGTGTATATGTGCCACATTTTCTTAATCCAGTCTATCACTGACGGACATTTGGGTTTGTTCCAAGTCTTTGCTATTGTGAATAGTGCCACAATAAACATACGTGTGCATGTGTCTTTATAGCAGCAT
>NW_012113697.1:3189134-3193659 GCF_000951035.1 Colobus angolensis palliatus
GTAAATTTGTTTAAGTTCTTTGTAGATTCTGGATATTAGCCCTTTAAGGAATGAGCACCAACAGCAGCCTAAGAGATTCTCCTTTCACCCAGTTCTCCAAGGAGTGTGCTCAAAGAGGATGAACTTCCAGAATAAGGAACCCCAGCTAATCAAGACTCACAATGTGCCCTCGTTGTTTTCAAGGGCTACATCCTGCAACCTCAAGAAGCCCCAAATTCCTGAATAATGTTGAAGGGGAGACAAAACTGCATTGAGATGTGACTGCGGGGTGACAGTCTGCGCCCACTCCTACCTAGGCAGCTCACTTCTGTGTGTCCACTAACCACCCCACTGATTGAATTCCCAAGAAAAAGGCTAATTTCTAGACATCATGGACTCTAGGCTCATCGACAGTAAAAAACCAGAAATCTTAAGACAGCCAACAACAAGGGCCTGTTGGTTTGCTATTTTAATTAACTGAGAAGAAAGCAATTTCATCAATCAGTGTGAATAATGCACTAATTATAATTCTCTCTATTCATTCGATTCACTCAGAGACTCTTTGAGGCCTCCTGCAGTCACATCTATGTAACAAGATTGTTTCAACCCACTCGTGTGGAAACTTTTTCTTCCTTCCTATTTTATGAAGTAGTGTAAAGGCATTCATATTGAAAGGCCTACAATCTAACTACTTTTAGCAAATTGTGTTTTCTCCTGTGCCTGAGTTTAGAATAGAGTGTGTATATATATATATATATATCCTGTGTCCCTTTTTCTTATTCATTGTCTCGCTAAATCTTTAGGGTGTTTACTATGTGCAAAACAGAGAAATGTTGCATTCTATGGGTGATAAAGTACAAGACATTATTTGTACTTTGTCTCTGAAGATCTTACAATCCATGGGAAGGGGCTGGTAAAAGTCATTTTTTTCAGCAGAATATGAGCTTGAGTACAGAGGCCTTGTCAGCGTTGTTTGCTAATACAATGTGAACAGTGCTGAGCGCACGGTAGGCAACAAAGAGATATTTAGTGAGTGAACAGAGGAATGACGTAAAACCTACTGTGTCTTATGGAACTGAAGATGCACATACTTTCATCTTTTACTATCGCTAAAAAACTAAAGCCTCTTAAAACCAATGGCATGTCACACTGTACTTTGCAAAGGTTTTTGCTTTTTCTTTTTTAGTCTTACATAAAGTAATGGGTTATCTCACAATCAGTAGTGTTAAATTTGATGATATATGGCAAATAATGATACAAGGTAGGATTTATTGATTAGGTATTAGAATATAACACCTAATTCCTTGGATATTCTGAAGGGGAAAATTTCTTTGTGGACTGGGCTAGACCACATTTAAAGAGAGTAAAGGAATGACTTGTTGAAACTGGAGGTTGAAGCAGGGAAGGTAGAAGTGGAAGGAGGTGAAATGAGGCTTCAAGTGTGTACACAGAAAGATACAGAGGGAGAAATGGTTAAAACATGTCTCACGCCTGTATTCCCAGCACTTTGGGAGGCCGAGGTGGGGGGATCATGCGGTCAAGAGATTGAGACCATCCTGGCCAACATGGTGAAACCCTGTCTCTACGAAAAATACAAAAATTAGCTGAGCGTGGTGGCGCGTGCCTGTAATCCCAGCTACTTGGGAGGCTGACGCAGGAGAATCGCTTGAACCTGGGAGGCAGGGGTTGCAGTCACCCGAGATTGTGCCACTGCACTCCAGCCTGGTGACAGAGTGACACTCAGTCTCTTAAAAAAAAAAAAAAAAGTGTTTCAGGGCTATTGGAAAGGTAGACAGTATTGGAATGGAGAGTTCATTTTGAGAAGTAGTGCAGCATAAGCCTGTAAATAAAGGTAGGATCATGGCAGATCTTAGAGGGCTTTGAATAACAAGCTGGCAAGTTTGAATTTCATCTTGTATATACATTTTGAGCCAACAAATGACATACTAAAAATAGTGTTCTAAGAAGATTAATCTGTGCAGGGTGGATTGAAGTGTGTAAAACTGGAGACTGGGAGAGAAGTCAGGAAATTATCTTTGTAATTTAGCTGAAATGTAATGAGGGACTGTACTGGGGTGTTAGAAATAAGAATGGGGAACAGAGGTGAGATATGAGTGAAATTTTGAAGGAATTGGTTAATGATGTCTCTTAAGTGTGTTGAAATGACCAAAAATATTAAATCCAGATGAAAATAATTAGGCTTTAAAAATTTATTTTTCCATTATAGAGTATTTTTGGCAAGAATTATCCTTACATTTGCATTTCGTTTCAAAAGCATTTTAACAAAAACCATGAAGCTTTACTCTAGTCTAAATATTACTGTTCTTATTTACACTTTGCCTTCTTCAATCTTGCATTATCATTTTAGATTTTGATTACCTGTTTATTTTGGGGCAAGCACCTTCTCTAGTCTATTTTGCAGGATTGATGTACTGGTGAAGATTGAAAGTCTCTGCATGTCTGAGAGCATCTCCCTCTGCCATGGTTTTTTCTTATCTAAAATTTGTAGAGTTGACTTCTGGTGTTTGTATTGTGAAGAAGAAGTTTGATGTGGAATTAACTGACTTTTTTCTTTTGTGGGTAAATATTAAACATATTTGGATGCTTGTGGGATTTCTTTTCTCCCTAAAACTTGAATTTTAAAAAAAGGGGGAAACAACAAATGTCTGGATGTGTGTTTCAGTTCATTCATTGTGTAATACTCGGTGAATCCTTTACACTGAAGATTCATATGTTTATTAGTTCAGGAATAATTTTCTTCTATTTCTTTGACTGTTAATCTTTTGAATACTCTGATTGTTCAGGAATTCTTGTTACACATAACTACTAGATCTTCTGGATCATTCTCCTTGGGTTCCTCGTCTTCTTAATACTTTTACTGTGTTTATCTCATACGCCAAGTTATAGGGAAACTTTTTGAACTTGCACTGTAATTATTCCACTTTAGACAGAATCCATTTGCTATATACTGCATTTTAAAGGTATCTGTCATTTTTAAATTGCTAATAAATACTTTCTGATGTCAGATTGCCTCCTTTATGGGGCCATTTTTATAAATGTAAAATCTTCCTGATGAGTTTTGAAAATACGTATTAGAAATAAAGTTCCCCATGATTATTTTAATAACTATTATTAAAATGGGGTAATTTTCTTTGATTTATCAGATCAGTTCCCTTTTTGAGGGTTGATGGATATTTTCACATCCTGCTGCTTTGCTTCACGATCATTTGAACAGATGGTTTGTCTGGTATTCAGAGATGAGATGGTCTCTATCAAGGATTTTGAGTATTGGTACTCAAATATTTCAGGTCCACATGAAAGGAAATGGGAAATGTTTAGATTTATAGATCTTTAGTTTGCCAGATTAGAGATCCAGTGTCTTGTAGAGAATAGGTGGAGACTTCACACTAGAGGCATCTGTGGGAAGGGGGAGCCAGGCCAGGGCACCATGACATCACTCCGCATTTTAATTATCAGCAAGTATGCTGGAGCCAGCTCCCACTGGTTTGTGAGATTCAACTACTTCAGTCTCTGTGAATCTGTGTTCCCGAGTCTGTGTTCAGTGACGCCACATTGCTAACTGAAAATAGATGGTGGTGGGAGTATTTACACCACTGAAATTGGCAAACACTACAAATCATGGCTCCCCCCTCTGCCACTGACTGATGTTTGTTAAACATTTACCAGCATATGACTGCTCATAGAAAACATACTTAGCTTTCCATTTTCCTGTGTCCAATGTCTAAATATGTCTTGAGAAAAATTTGTGCTGAAGTTGAAGCTTGATTTTGGTATTTTTGATGCTTCCTCCCTGTTCTGGGCTGCATTGTGCCCCCTCTCCAAATTCCTATGTTGAAGTCTTAACCCCTGGTACATCAGAATATGACTGCATTTGGAGACAGGGCATTTAAAGAGGTAATGAAGTTAAATGAAACTGTTAAGGTCATTGTATTAAGTCCCTACTCCAACCTGACTGGTGTCCTTATAAGAAGAGGGAATTTGGACATACAGAGTCACCAGGGTTGCACATACACAGAGGAAAGACCATGTGAGGACACAGTGAGAAGGTGACCATCTGCAAGCCAAGGACAGAGGCCTCAGGAGATACCAATCCTGTGATGTCTTGATTTTGCATTTGAAGCCTCCAGAACCATGAGAAAACAAATTTGTTTTTTGAGTCACCCAGTCTGCGATACTTTATTATGGCAACCCTAGCAAACTAATATACCCCTCTAATGATTCTGATGATTCGGTATCTTCTCATTTTCCACCTTCCCCCTTTTCCCACTAGAATGTCAATCAGGGACTTTTCTAATTCTTTACAGAATGGCATAGAATCAGGAAATGAAACTACATACTATTTATCAACTTGCATGTTTAGTGATGGGGTTAAAGATCCCATACTCAGCTGGGCACGGTGGCTCACGCCTGTAATCCCAGCACTTTGGGAGGCCGAGACAGGTGGATCACGAGGTCAGGAGATCGAGACCATCCTGGCCAACACGGTGAAACCCCGTCTCTACTAAAAATACAAAAAAATTAGCCG
>NW_012113697.1:3193854-3199665 GCF_000951035.1 Colobus angolensis palliatus
CCAGGTCAGCTGTTTCATGCTGCAAAACTGCTGATCCCTTTGCCCCCTTGTCTTCCCACACTTGCTCCCGGAGTCTTGTGTTCATGGAGAGTGAGGCAGGTGAGAGAATGGAGCAGTGTGAAGAATCACACATAGGTGCAAACACAAGTCAAGGGTGAAGGGCTCAAAGATGACGGACAGACAGAGTTAAATTCATATAAGGAACAAAAGAACTTTTTTGGCCACAAAGAACTGCCTTTGTCCAAAACATACTATCTTAGAAAACTATGACATAATGGACTGAGGGCTGTTCACAGATGAAATTCTGAAATTGGCATCTTTAATTCCAAAAACATCCCCAGTTGATTCAACTCCTTATCAGGTTCCCACCTAAATATGTCAAATGTACCTCACTCTGCAAAAAAGGCCACTGGATGAAGCAACTTCAATTTTTCATGAAGAATTATAATTCAGGCAGACCTCTTGATTATGTTTGATACCAGGCTTACAATTGATTTTTCAATGGTTGATAAAATTGTGATTATGTAAGAACAATTTGTATGGAAAGAATGTCTTTAATATGGCTAAATAAATATTTGTCTCACTAACTTATACTTGGCTCGGTTTGTGATCATAGAGATTTTCTAAGGTAACATGCTCTGTGAGATAAAAAGATGATTTATAACACTGGACTTACTCAAATACACGCATGGTAGCTCAATACATAAGAGATTAATTCCTCCAGCAACTGCTTACCGAAGCCCTGTTGTCTGCTAGACACTAAGGATGCACAGATGAATGAGATACAGCTTCTGTCCTAAAGCACTTACAAGGCATATGAATGGTTCCTTATAGTAAAGCAGGTTCTAACAGCTCTACCATTACATGCTGTGTACACTTGGAGAAGCTATTTTACCTCCTTGAGACTCAATTTCCTTATCTATAAAATGGGGTTACTAAATCTTGTCTGATCATTCCTAAATCTCTGCTAAGGTCAAATAAATGACAGTTAAAGAACATGCTAATGGCAAACTTTTGGCCTTCTCAGGTCTCATCTCAAAGGTAGAAACATGGATGCTCATTGGTTTGTCTGTTCTGGGCAGAATGATCCTCCTCTTTGCATTGGCTGGGTAACTTCGGTCAACCTCAGTCACTCAAGCTTCATTTCCTGCTTCTTTCCTTTCACACATTCCCTGCCTGCTATGTCACAATTTCCACTCTTACATCTGATTGTGGGACAGAAGAGTATAGGTTTTGAGTTTGAGGGGCAGGAAGGATAGATCTTATTTTCCTTTTCATGCTAATTTGTTGATTTCTCTTCCATCTATTGCATTTGTTTAGAAGGCAGATACTTTAGAGACCCGCCAGTAAATCACCAAATCAATAAATCTAATCAATAAATCACTCAACAGGAGCCAGATTCAGTCACAGGGACTGAATCTGACCATTCGTTTGCATTGAGCCACAGGAACAAGACCATCCATTTGCATTGAGGCTTTTCCAGGCCAGATGCTTCTATGCACACCATGAATTCTCACAGTAATTGAATTTTGCAGTTGAGAAAAAACCAAGAGAGTTTAAGTAATGTATCCACAATCACACAGGTCGGCCTGCCCCCATGGTTCAGCTCCGTCTAGTCTGCACAAATTGCCTCTCCACTGTCTCCAGGTTCCTAATGAGTTGTCAGAAGACAGGTATTCATGGAAGCCCAGCTTCTGGGCTTAGAACAAACTTGCCCATCTACCATTTTCTGTCTCTCATAATTGGGTCCATACTTTGAATTATATGCAAACATCTCTTTGTCTCAGCTATTGACCATTACTGACTTAGGAGCTGTCTGAAATTAAAATCAGAAAGGATAATTTATATTGAAAAAAGAGGAAGTTAAGGGGGCCTAGATTCTGAATTCCATTTCTCTACTACTTTGCCATGTGATCTTGACCAAGACACCTCACAACCCGATCTTAATTCCTCATCAGTAAAAAGAGGAGGGTTGAGTTGGGCTTTACATTAGAGAGCGGTGGAGAGTCAGCTGGAGCCCAGGTGCCCTATTTCCACCCCAAGTCTTTCATCAGCGGCTCTGTAGACCGTACACAGCCCTTTTATTGGAGGGGAGAAGGGAGATCAAGTTGGCATTCTTCTTAGTTCCCTTCTGCCCATTAGTTGGCACACCCTCAGCGAATAAAAATGCCTTTTCGTGTAACTCTAATCAAAACACACGTTGAAAGGGGTGCCTGTTGCCAAAAATTTATATTTATCCCAAGAAAAATTAGAAACTATTTTTGGATTATCTGCACATGACTTGCCTGCATGGCTGCAGAGAAACAGAAATTACTTGTATGCAGACCCCTGTGCTGCTCAGGACACGTGTCACGAAACACGTGTCGCATCTCGCCCTGCAATTCTGCCTGTGGAAATGAACGTTCTACGCACCTGCTTGCCTCCCTGGCAATTCCAAATTGTGAGAAGATTAAGGGTATGGGAAGCACTCAGATCTATGTTTGAATTCCTGTTTCCCAAGCCTCCCAGCTCTTGAAGCTTTGGGCAAGTTATTTCACTTTTCCGAGCCTCAGTTTACTCATATGTAAAACGGGTATGAAAATGCCGAATTTCAAGGTCGTTGTGAGGATTAATTGGAATAAAGCCTTGTTATTTGGTTGTCCCTCAACGACTGCTATGTTTTTTTCCCCCAGATTTGGTATTGGCCTAGAAATAAAAGGTCTTAATGTACATTTAAGATGACTAGAGGGCCGAGGCAGAAGGATCACCTGAGGTCAGGGGTTTGAGACCAGCCTGGCCAACATAGTGAATCCCCATTTCTGCTAAAAATACAAAAATTAGTCGAGTGTGGTGGTGGGCACTTGTAATTCCAGCTACTTGGGAGGCTGAGGCAGGAGAATCAGTTGAACCTCGGAGGTGGAGGTCACAGTGAGCAGAGATCACACCACTGGACTGCAGTTTGGGTGACACAGTGAGACTCTGTCTGAAGAAGAAGAAAGAAGGAAGTAAGAAGAAGAAGAAGAATGAGGAGGAGGAGGAGAAGGAGGAGGAGGAGGAGGAGAAGGAGCAGGAGGAGGAGGAGAAGGAGCAGGAGGATGAGAAGAAGGAGAAGACTAGAGAAATTAGAGAAACACACATACGTTTACCTGATCCTCAACATGCTTTGGCCAGGGAGAACTTACTCTGGAGAGGGAAATGCTATAGACAGCAGGCTGCAGAGCCGGAACTCAAATTCAAATGGCCTGTGAGTCAGGCATGTGCCGTAGATGCAGAGAGCAGCATGAGGTGATGGAAATGCAGCTTAGTGTGGAATGCATATGTTATCTACAATATTCAGAGTTGAAAATTTCAAAACACTCTGTCAGTGCTGCAACCATGTGGATAGGATGAATGAGGCCCTTAGAGGTCCAATTTGTAACTCCTGCTACAGAAGAACATACTACTCCATTCCTTCAAAAGCTGTCTAAAAAACTGAAAATGAAAAAAAAAAAATCACCTCCCCTGGAACTTGTCCTTTCTTTCTTTATTCATAGCTATTGGACTTTCTTGGTGCAGGCATTCATTTACAAGCATTTGTTAAACACTTATCTTGCACAAAACATTGCAGAATAGCAAAAGAAACTATCAACAGAGTAAACAGACATCCTACAGAACGGGAGAAAATTGTTGCAAACTATGCATCTGACAAAGGTCTAATATCCAGCATCTATAATTCACTTAAATAAATTTACAAGAAAAAAAAAACAACCACATAAAGAAGTGGGCAAAGGACATGAACACTCTTCAAAAGAAGACATACATGTGGCTGAAATCACAGGAGAAAAAGCTCAGCATCACTGGTCATTAGAGAAATGCAAAACTACAATAAGATACCAGCTAACGCCAGTTAGAATGGCTATTATTAAAAAGTCAAAAAATAACAGGCACTGGTGAGGTTCTGGAGAAAAAGGAATACTTAGACAATGTTGGTGGGAGTGTAAATTAGTTCAGCCACTGTGGAAGACAGTGTGGTGATCCCTCAGATACCTACAGACAGAAATGCCTTTCGACCCAGTAATCCCATTACTGGGTATATGCCCAAAGGAATATAAATAATTCTATGATAAAGACACCTACACATGTATGTTCATTGCAGCACTATTCACAATAGCAAAGAAATTGAATCAACCTAAATGCCCATTGATGGTAGACTGGATAAAGCAAATTTGGTACATATACAGCATGGAACACTATGCAGCCATAAAAAAGGACAAGAACATGTCCTTTGCAGGGAGATGGATGAAGCTGGAGCCCATCATCCTTTGCAAACTAATGTAGGGACAGAAAACCAGATACCACGTGTTCTCACTTATAAGTGGGAGCTAAATGATGAGAACACATGGACACATAGAGGGGTACAACACATACTGGGGCCTTTTGGAAGGTGGAGGGTGGGAGAAGAAAGAGGCAACTAATGGGTACTAGGCTTAATACCTGGGCGATGAAATAATCTGTACAACAAACCCCCATGACACAAGTTTACCTATGGAACAAACCTGCACTTGTACCCCTAAACTTAAAAGTTAAAACAAAAAACATCGTGGAAAAGATAGAAAGGAAAAAATATACAACAATATGGATGCAGGCATCTGAATCTAGAGGCAAAGCATCTAGAACCAAAAATAGCATTTTAAGCTATGGAAATAAAAAGAGATGGCTTCTGACCGGGGTGAGGCGAGATGCTGGTGTAGGAGGGACGAAGATTAATTAATAGTTAAGGTGTCATTTGAGCCCTCACGGGTTTTGATAGGCAGCAAAGGAGGGGTGATGAGGACATCCTTCATAAGTGATGGTTCTGGGTTTTGCTTGTCTCTTACATGTACATTTCTTCTCTTTGGTCTATTGTCAGGTTGGAAGCCCCACGAAGGGGGTCCTCTATTTGGCTTTTCTGGTTCCCTCAACGTTCCGTAACACCTATCTTAGTTTCTTGCTATGTAAGAATCTTTGTCTGGACATTGAGAAAATGAGATGCCAGGTTTCCCTATCAGTGGGAAGCAAATAGTCTAAGGCATTTGGGGAACACAGATAAAGTTAGTGAGATTGGAGTTGCGACTGAACGAACCCGTGGATTCCTGAGACTGCAGCTGGCAGATAATGTCTCATTCCTGATAACGGTGCATGAGGATTTCCTCCTCAGCTGAAAGGAGAAGAATGACAGGCACACCAGTCCCTAATTGTCCCTAATCACTGATGTTTGCAAACAACTAAGAAGGAAGACCTCACGCATTACAGATCTTACCAGGAAGCCGTTAGTGAGATTATCAGCAGCCTAAGGATAAAGAGTGTTGATTTAACTGTAGGAGGATGGAGCTCGGGAAACTCAGCAAAACCAATGAAAGGGGATCTCCGTCCTTCTCCCGAGGCTTCTTGTCTTGTAGTGACAGGTCATGGTGCTTTTCACTTTAGCCTGTTTAGGGGCTCCAGGAAAGGCAAAGCTGAAACACAGGAAGGGATAATACAATTTCCTGAACACCTGTTATTTGCTACAAACCACTAAATGGAGTTCTTTGCTTGGGATAGCTCATTGACTCCTCTTAGCGCTCCAGGATTAAATGAGAGAGAGGAATTGCTTTTCTCATTTGACAATAGAGGAAAACTGAGATTCAGAAACTGCATTTAGCTTTGTCTAAAACATAAACTTTCTAAACTACCAAGTCATCTCCCTGTCTTCGGTGGGGGCCTCTAGAAAACTGACTCTGCCAATGTTGGGTTTCGGGGTAGGAGGCTTTCTGGGTAATGGCTTGGAAATAATTCCTACAAAGGAGTGAGGAAAGCAGGATAGAGCACGAGGAG
>NW_012113697.1:3200655-3261432 GCF_000951035.1 Colobus angolensis palliatus
CACACACACACACACACACACACAAAATTGTAATACTTTATTACAAACTTTTTGCATTAAGCTTTTAAAATATTGATTTAAATATTTGTGTTGTTTATCGAAGTTTTTTGGTTCTCCCTTAAATTTCACATCTCAGTCAAGTTCTTCACTTGCCTCACCCTAGTTCTTCTGACCTTGAATCCTAGGGAACTCTGGATCTGGGATAATCCTTCAGAGTTGTCCTGCCTTAAGGAGATGAGATCAGGCCTTGTTTTTCTCCCATCCCCAGAACCAGTTATTGGATAGATGTGCACCTAGGAAGAAGATGTAAGCTTGGGTGATTCCCATTAGCTGAGAGCAAATCTCTGAATAGGGTTCAGCTGAGAGCCGGAAGCCCCCAACACCCCCAGAAGGTGGTCAGCTCTGGGAGTTACAGCCTTGTATCCACTACACTTCCTAATGCAACAAACCTCAAGTCCAGGGCTTTCCCTGCTGTCACCTTCTCTGAACTAGGGGCAAATCTTGTCATTAGGTTAGAACTCCTATGGCGGGAAATCTGCTTGGAGTGTATTGTTTACAAAATAAAAATTTCCAATATCATGTGGTTTTATCAAGGAGGATATTCAGGGTTGGAACTATTTATGCGTCATTTCAAGAGTTGTGTGCTGTTATTTCCATCTGCAAAGGTCATTCTACTAAGGCTAGAACTTAAGCCCCAGGGAGTTTCTTGGCTTAGTGAAGACTTCTAGTTTTCAACAGAGATGAGACCAGGAGTGTCTGAATTCATTCACCATTAGCCTCCAAGTCCACCACACATGTGTCCTCTGATAAGTGCCTCAATTACATGTGACTTTCTGCATGTTCTCTCATAGTAGATGTCTGTCGAATCCCTGGATGCTGACATTGAGGCTCAGACATGTTCATCTTGCTGCATTCTACGTGGGACTCCATCAGCTTGGAACGAAAATGAGATGAATTGGTGAGAAACAGGCCAGAGGTGCTCTTGCAGGTGCCATGGTCAGCGGAAAAACAATACTTTGGCTTGGCCATTGGAGACCGTGTCATCAAGGGCGTCAGACCCAATAGGGACAGGACTTGAGATCTCATAGGTCAGGGGATTTAGGCAGGGGTTATACCTGGAGGAGGGGTGACCAGCCAAGCTGGGCATTCAGAAATGCTTCAATAGGAGCTTACAGGCATGAGGAGAGGCGTAGAAAGTACAGAGAACGGATTTGAGCAGTGGGAATCTGAGGACTCTAAATGGGATTTGGAACGGGGTTCTGTGGACAGGAGAGGCTGGCTATCCCAGTCCCTCAATCACAACTGCCATCACATTGTCTTTAAGGACACAGACTCTGAAGCCTGACTGCTTCAGTTTGAATTCCAGTTTCTCTACATACTTGCTGTGTTGACCTTGGATAAGTTACTTAACCTCTCTGTGCTTTACTTCTTCAGAGAAGGCAATAATACGGGCTTTGTGAATTCTCATAATGTAAAAGAGTTAATAAGTATAAAGCACTTAAAACAGTGCCTGGCACACAGAAAGTGTTGTTTTTTTTTTTCTTTTTGAGACGGAGTTTTGCTCTTGTTGCCCAGGCTGGAGTGCAGTGGCGCGATCTCAGCTCCCCGCAATCTCCGTCTCCCGGGTTCAAGCGATTCTCCTGCCTCAGCCTCCCGAGTAGCTGGGATTACAGGTATGTGCCACCATGCCTGGCTAATTTTGTATTTTTAGTAGAGATGGGGTTTCTCCATGTTGGTCAGGCTAGTCTCGAACTCCCAACCTCAGGGGATCTACCCATTTCGGCCTCCCAAAGTGCTGGGATTACAGGCGTGAGCCACTGCACCTGGCCTGGTTATTATTTTTTTTTTTTCAGACATCTTGTCAACTCTTCCTTTATCTGTCCTCTCCCCTACTTACCTTCTCCCTTTCTTTCTTTCCTTCTTTTTTTCTCTTTTTTCCTTAACAGATCCTCATGTGACACTGACATATGTATATTAGTTTGTTATCCAAAACGTGGTACCCTTTGTGTTTAATTTAAAATCAGGTAAAGGAAGTTCTATTTCAATTGCTCCTTTCTGGTTCTCAAGTGAGATTTTCCCACGGCTATGAGGCTCCAAATAGAAAACCTGTTTCCTACCCTTGACCTCTATGCTCATTACCTCATCATTAAGCCTCTATTAGCTTTTCCTGGACCCTAATGTTACCTAGATTAGCTTTAACGTGGCACGGCCAAGTACACAAGGAACCATTCAGGCCATCAGAAAGCTTTCTCCGTTTCATGAGAAATCTTGAATTCATTTTGAGATGACTTCAGGAGAGTGCAGAGATGTTCTTTTTTTAAAAAGTTATTTTTGCCTGTGGAACACACCATTTCCACAAATAATGAGTCTCATCCAAAACGCCGCTGTGGGCAGGCGGACTTACGGCTCGCGAGACGGTAACTCTTTCCTCCCCCGCTCATCCACTCTCCCATGGCCGGCTCCATCAGCATGGAAGAGAAAATTCACCAGCTCTGGAGAGCCGTCTCAGAGATATGCAGATTTAAAAATATGCAAGACAGCATTGCAAAGTTAAAAATCAGTAAAATCTCGCAAGGGGAACCGAATGGACAGTTTTTTAGTATCTTCTTACTGTTGAGGGTAGAGATAGGAAATTAACAGAGAACCGCATAAAGTAGCTTGACGCAAAAACAACTTGTGAAAAGTGGTGCTAGGTTCAGATAAGCCTGAGAATGGAAGCTGTTTTCCTTCTACAGAAAGTCAGAAGCATGAAACAGCTCCCATGAAAGAGAAGACAGCATTTGTACTCAGGATGTGAACAAGGCCCACATATTGAATACAGTTGCAGCACTGGAATCTGCACAGACAAAAGAGAAAGAGATGGATCAAAGTTCAATGAATTAGGATTGTTTAGTTTGAAGCATAAACATTCCACAACTTCAGGCGCTGCAATTAATATTTACCCCAAATTAAGCAAAAGACAAATCTTATTCAGAAGAGAAGTAGATCTGTGAATAATGCAAAATTGGCAACCACAAGGAGAGGCTCTATCTGTTCATTCGTCTATATCTGGAACGTCAATGTGAGCTTCAGAGAATTCACAGACAAGTAGGGAGAAAGCTTTACGGAAAAGACAGATGTGGTGCTGGGATAATAAGTCTAAGCAGGAGTTTACCAGGTAGACAAGGTGTTCTGTCTACCCAGGACGCCTCCTCTCCTTGTCTCCTGGCAGATAGGGAGGAAACAGGCAACCTTCTTGTTTCCTCTTTAGGAGATCTGCATTGGCTGAAATATAGAATGTTACGGCAGCAATTTTAAGAACCACAGGCCACTCTGGGACTCTCATGAGCATCCTGCTCCCAAAGCAAACACACAAATACACATAACTTAATGCACGATTTCAGGAGGTTCCTAAACCTGTTTGTAAGCATGAGGTTGTACGGCTCTAGGCTTAAGAGGACAAGGCAGAGAAGACCAGAATGGAAACACCTTCCCGTTAACTGAACCAACAACCTGCCTACTGAAGCCGTTGTGGTAGATAGCACTAGTGCCGTGTTATTGGTAGTTTGTGTAGATCAAAGTTTAAGTTAACAGCTCCGTGCCTGGTACATAGTTCCTCCCATAGTGTATAAATAACAGGCACAGTTATTCTCAAATAAGCCCTTTATTTTGATTATTATATATTTTGGTGTAAAGAACCCCTTATTTTGTGTTAAAATGGAAAGAAATAGTTAAAGCCAGAAGACCCACTTCACATTATCAGTCAAGATCTTGGAACCTGCCAGGAACCTTTCATGCTGCCAGGAAAAAGCAGCCCTCTTATAGAATAGTGTCTGAATAAGGCTCAGTTCTGTTGGTGGCACCTTCTCTATAAACATTTATCGTATAGCATCACGGGGAAAGCTGCCAGCACAAGACTACCTTTTGTGGCAAAGCTGCTTCCTCATGGGAGGGGCAGTTACTAAGTTTGGGAGACATTTCTTGAAATTAACAGATTTTGGACAAGTCACGGAAACCGTGCTGTAGAAATGCAACATCAAGAAGAATTTTACTACCTCTAACTCCCCCTAACTTCTGCCCTCCCAACCAGACTGTTACCCCTTGAACTCTTCTATGTAGAATTACAGAGACCTTAGGATCTCTGGTGATGAATGCTGAAAGCATGTCAGAGCGAGCATGGGTTCTCTGGAAAACTAGTGGTTTTCTTACTTTCCTGCAAAAGTAAATTTAGGACAACGTATCATTATTAGATTTATAACATGGACTTTTTTTTTCTTATTTATTTCTGGAGAAAGTGCAGGAAGATACTCTTACCTACCATTTTAAGGTTTTTTTGTTTTGCTTTGTTTTGTTTTTGTTTTTTTTTTAAATGGAGTCTCTCTCTGTCGCCCAGGCTAGAGTAAGGTGGTGTGATCTCTGCTCACTGCAACCTCCGCCTCCCGGGTTCAAGCAATTCTCCTGTCTCAGCCTCCTGAGTAGCTGGTACTACAGATGCCCACCACCATGCCTGGCTGATTTTTGTATTTTTAGTACAGATGGGGTTTCACCATATTGATCAGGCTGGTCTTGAACTCCTCATTTCAGGTGATCCACCCGCCTTGGCTTCCCAAAGTGCTGGGATTACAGGCGTGAGCCACCGTGCCCGGCCCATTTTAAGGTTTAAATACTTACCATTTATTATAGTTGATGGAAAACAGCATTCTCTTTAAACTTCTGGATTATTTTTTTTACACCCAATGGTGAGCAAATGTTCATAAAGGCTTTACCAGAGTGAAGTGATGGATTGAGGCAAGCAGGTACCTCCGAAAGACACAAAAAGACTCAGTGAGCACAGTTGCTATTTCTGAAAGAGACTGATGGGTACTTTTGGAAATTAGCAGCTCCCCGTCTTTTTTGAGCTGGTAATTGCTATGTGACCAAGCTCTGGCCAATGAGCTGTAACGGAAGCATTGTGTGGGGCTTCTATAAATCTCTTTAAAATAGAGGAGACCACACTTTCCCTTCTTTTCTCTTTCCTCCTACTTGAAGTGTGCCATTCCGATAGACAGCCTTGATAGAGAATAGCTATGTAGGACCATGAAGCAACCTGGAGAATGGAAGCCACATGCTCAAGTTGGCAGAGGATACAGTTTAGAGCCTGGGTCCCTGATGACTCTTTGGTGTCACCATACCAGACATCACACCAGCCACAGGCTGACTGCCTCTGGACTCTTTTTATGATTAGGCCACTACTAGGAGAGTTTTTTAGTTTAGCAGCAAAATCTAATTCTAATTAATAGACTTTTACAGGAACAATCACTCCAACTCTAAATTTTTATGGAAATAATTACCTATGGCTTATCTTCCTGTTTGGTAACTGTCTGAGCATTCCAGTCATGTTGTGGCGTTGGGATCATGGGGTCATCAGCCTAATGGAAAGTTCCAGTTGACATAGTTTAGGAATAGCTCTGACGCAGCTTCCGTAAGACTTAAGAGAATCTCCAGGGCTCTGTCTTTGAGCTGCCATTGGCCAATCTTCTGTCTTTACCTGGCCTGTTGAATAACGGATATACACAGCCTAGCTCCTCCTTCTGCTATAAATATTCTAGACATGAGAAGCATCAGGCCACTTTTCTTTCAATTATTTCGTGACTCTTACGGCTATTTGACTTTTCTGCGTCGAAAAACAAACATAGAACATTAGGATGAAGCCAGGTCTGCCACAAATGCAAAAAAAATTTTTTTCTCTTCTCTTGAATGTTTTCCTAGTGACTCCTTTTGGAATGTTATTTTGAACTTACAAAGGTTCTTTTAAAAAAAACTTTGTATATTTCTTTTAAGCATCCCTTGAGAAAGTCAGATTTAAACTTAGCAAACTCATTGGCTTTTTAAAAGCACGTTCTTAAAATAGTTGATGTAAATCTTGGTGGGAAATCTTTAGGTGCCCCGAATGGACAGAAATAGAAATGTTAATGGAAATGCCATTTGTGAAGACATTGGTGACGGCTCCATTCAGATGGACCCAATCAGGAAAGACTGGAGTTTGCAAACCATTCCAGTGTGAGTTCGACTTTAGGAGCCCCAGAGGGGGAAAAAAAATAAGAAGCCAATGAAAGAAAGAAAGAGAGCAGGCGATTATAATGTTGTTTGGACAGGACAGACTCCTAGGTATGCATATGTTAACACATTACAAAAGTCACAGTTATTTTCTAACCCTTTTATGGAGCAACTTCATCTTTCAAAGATTACAAATATTATTAAATGAATCACTCTGGTAGGTCTGCAAGACTTGGCATGACGTCAGCTGTTTTGCCGTAGGTCAACAGGAGAGTGAGGTCGCAGAAGGTCCAAGCTACACAGAAAGCTGGTGGCAAAGGCCTCTGGGTGCTTGGCTTTACAGACTGAGGACTATGAGGGTCAGATGTTTAGAAATGTGCTTAGTCACATGTGTGGCTCATAGTAAATCTAGGCAGTGCCAGCACAGAGGTGTGGCTTGGTGATGGTGCTGTGAGGCGACAGTACAGCAGGAGCTTTATCTCCCCTAATTCTATTCCAGACATCCCACAAATCGCCCCCCAAAATAAATCATATTTATGAAGAGTTGAGTTTTCCTTAGTGTTATTTTAAGGATGATTAAAAGTATCTGTAGAAATACAATTCTGAGGCCGGGTGTGGTGGTGGCTCACGCCTGTAATCCCAGCACTTCGGGAGGCCGAGGCAGGCGGATCACCTGAGGTCGGGAGTTCAAGACCGGCCTGACCAACATGGTGAAACCCCGTCTCTACTAAAAATACATAATTAGCTGGGTGTGGTGGTGCATGCCTGAACCCAGGAGGCAGAGGTTGCAGTGAGCCAAGATCATGCCATTGCACTGCAGCCTGGGCAACAAGAACAAAACTCCATGTCAAAGAAAAAAAATGAAATACAATTTTGATTCATCCCCTACCACTCTCACTTTCTCAGTATTTCTCTCCTTCTCTTCAAACCAGAGGACGTCCGTTTCTCTGTAATTCCGCCACCCCCATTAAGTATTCCATATCCACCAGAATTCCCAGCCCACAGGTTTTTATGTGATAGTGCCTTGCTACATTTATTGCAATATTCATTGAAAGGCTTCAGTCTTTAATAGCACCAGACAGATTTTTAGCACATTAATAAATGTGGTTTAGGCCAAGCACAGTGGCTCATGCCTGCAATCTCAACATTTTGGAAAGCTGAGGTGGGAGGATTGCTTGAGGCCACTTCAAGACTAGCCTGGACAACGTGGAGAGAGACTCCCACATGGAGAGAGACTCCCATCTCTACCAAAAATTAGCCAGCATGGTGGCTGAGGCCTGTAGCCTCGGCTACTCAAGAGGCCAGGCAGGAGGATCTCTTGAGCTCAGAATTCAAGGTTACAGTGAGCTGTGATCGTACCATTGCACTACAGCCAAGGCAGCAGAACAAGACCCTGTCTCTAAAAATAAAAATATGAATAAAATAAATGTTGCGGTTTAGAGTTATAGATCCCACCATAAGTCTGGGCACTTTTGCTGAGAGTGCACTCTAGTCATGGTGACTATACCTCCTCATCTGCCCTGTTGTACCACTGCTATTATTATTATTACTGTCCTCTTTCACTTGAGAACGTGTCCTAAGGCCGGGTGCAGTGGCTTATGCCTGTAATCCCAGCACTTTGGGAGGCCGAGGTGGGCAGATCCCTTGAGGTCAGGAGTTTGGCCTGGCCAACATGGCAAAACCTCGTCTCTACTAAAAATACAAAAATTAGCCAAGTGTGGTGGGGTGCGCCTGTAGTCCCAGGTACTCCAGACACTGAGGCAAGAGAATCACTTGGACCTGGGAAACAGAGGTTGCAGTGAGAGCCGAGATGACGCCACTGAGCTCCAGTCTGGGTGACAAAGCAAGACTCTGTCTCAAAAAAAAAAAAAAGTGTCTAAGTTTGCATGATAAATTATAGGCTGTCCCACAGCCAGGGGACAAAGAATGCCAGGCTTTGGAGTCCAGAGGTTGGAGTGGAGTATGATGTACCCACGTCCATTGCTGGGGAAGGCCAGCTGGTGTTGGCCATAGAGCCAGCTCCCTGTTATTAGAAAGGTAGATCATCGGGTTCAAGACTCGTCCAAGTCAAGATCTTTCCTCTATCACATTGCAGACATGGTCCTTCAGGCTGGGACAGGGATCTGGCTTCGAGAAGCAGCCTATCCTGTGTGTAGCACTGACGGCAAGGGAGTTCTTTGTCAGACTGAGCTGAGTGCTACCTCCTGGAAGGGCAGAGGATATCTGCTCTGCCTTCCACCTGATGATACTTTAGATGGTAGTATGGGAGGCCAGAGGATGGAAAGATGCTATCTGACCGGAGCGTCAAGAGAGATCATTTGCTTCTCCTCTCTCTCCCAGATCTCTCCCAAGGGCAGTGAGGAGGCGCACTCCCCGCCCCTCCCCCGTATCTGTCAGCTGCATATCCCCATGCAGGGTGCCAGGTGCTCATCTTTACTGTAGGATAGTCAGTGAGGGCATGAGGCTGGGTCCATTGCCCGACTTGTTTTAGCTCCCAAATGGCAGGGCAAACACATATGCTAGTTAAAAGCATCCTGAACCTGTCAGGGCAGGTGTTATTGTGCCCCCAGTCCCTTTTGTCCCTTGACTTAAAAATCCATAGGCACTGGATAAACTTCAAAGCAGCTGTCTGGAACCTCCTTCCTCAGCGGACTCCAGAAATGCTTTTGGGGGCTCCTTTTCTTTTCTTTTCTTTTTTCTTTCTTTTCTTTTCTTTTTTCTTTCTTTTCTCTTTCTTTTCTTTTCTTTTCTCTTTTCTTTTCTTTTTTATTTTTGAGACAGGGTTTTGCTGTCACCCAGCCTGGAGTGCAGTGACGCAATCTCAGTTCACTGTAACTTCCACCTCCCGGGTTCAAGTGATTCTCCTGCTTCAGCCTCCCGAGTGGCTGGGATTACAGGCACCCACCACCACGCCTGGCTAATTTTTGTTGGGGGCTCATTTTCTAAAAGCCTTTGCTTCTCCCTGGGCACATGGTTCCTCTTCTATGCATTTGTTTGGGCTGTGACTTACAACATGCTGTTGGCCATTCATTCAATAAATACTTTCTGAGTGTGGAGTTTCCTGGTAAACAAGTAGGAGTATTTTCAACCTCATAGGGCTTTTTTTAAAAAAATTGACAAATAAAAATGGCACAGTATTATGGTGTACACATGATGTTTTGAAATCTGCATATGTTGTGAAATGGTTAAACGGAGCTCATTAGCATATGTATTGCCTCAGCTACTTACTATTTTTTTGTGGTGAGAACACTGCAAGTCTATTCTCCCAGGGATTTTCAAAAATACGATACATTGTTATTAACTATAGTCACTGGTTGTACAATAAAACTCTTGAACTTATTCTTCCTAACTGAAATTTTACATCCTTCGATCAACAGCTTCCCACTCCGGCCTTCCCAGCTCTTGGTAACAACTCTAACTTTTATGAATTCGACTTTTTTAGATTCCATATAGAAGTGAGATCATGTGTTGTTTGTCTTTTTGTGACTTGCTTATTTCACTCAGTCAAATGTCCTTCAGATCCATCCATGTTGTCATAAATGACAATATTTCTTTCTTTCTTTTTAAAGACTGAACAGTATCTTTATGGGGCTTTAATTCAGGAGACATGTTGGAGTCAGGCCTCAGCAAACCACCTCTGGATTTTTCCTTTTCAACGTGCATTGAGAATTCTGTAGGGATCAGAGGAACTGAAAGACTAAACAGGGCTAACCCTAAATTAAAAAGCACAAGCTTTGTTTGCTTTACGACTTTTAACTAATGCAAATCATTAAGATAATTTAATAGAAAGAATTCAACCAGTCACTCTAACCAAATCTATTTTGGTTATTTTAAACCCTTCTTTCTTCTTATTTATTTCAGCCATACTGGGCACACACTTGGCATTTTGCTTTTTATATGCAGATGTCAGAGTGTGGGTATGGCAGGGACTTCCATACGCACGGATTTGGGAGCCGTTTCCCCCTGACCTTCTCCCCCATACTCCGTGTCCTTCCTGCTCCCTGGAGGGGAGGGCCCACTTGAGACAGCTTTCAGCTCTTGGCCATTTGGCTCCTCTAGACTTTCTGTCCCTGACTGAGATTATTCAGCAGCGTACACACCTCTGTCTAACTTGCCTAAGAAAAAGCGAAGATAAGGACGCTTTCATCCATTTGCTTGGATTCTCTGAGTGGACTCTGGACAGTGCTGTTTGGGAGCCTACTTCTCATATCACTGTCGAAGGTGTCAGCTGTCCAGAAAACTGCCAAGAAAAAATAACACTGAGATTAGCTAAATGCAGATGGCCACCGTGAGCCCTTCTCCAGGGCACGGGTGCGGCGATGGCAAGCGACATCGGTCTGCCAGGTGGCGTTATATCTAGAAGTTGTGTTCTTGTTGTTTCTCTTTAGTGGTGCATATCACAGAGCTGGAGGGACACAGCTGGATAATCCTGGGTCCAGACTCAGAGCCTTAAGCTCCTTTTACTTGTTTTTTTTTTTAATAACAAAGAGGAATCTCATGTTTTGCTCCAATGAACAACATAAAGGAGAAGTAGTGCATATTTTAGGAACTTTGTGTCCCGGATACCAAAAAGATTTTGTACCATCCTTAGAATAAGCAGATAGACGCCACCTCCCCAGCCCACAAGGTCACAGCTTTGAAGGTTATACGTGTGTTTGGATGTTTACGATCCCATTTCCAGGACCTTTGCTCTTTTTATTTCTCCTTTCCGGGAATATGCTTTCCTCACATCTTGGCAGCCTCCCTCTCTCATTCCATTCACGTCTCTGCTCGAGTGTCATCTTCACACAAGATCTCCCTGACTTCTTTATCTCAAACAGCCTCTCCCTGCAACATAACTTCCTATACTGTACTTTGCTGTCCAGTATTGAGCCCTTGATATGTGACTACTGCAAGTGAGGAACGGAATTCCTACTTGTACTTAACTGTAGCCAATTTAAATTTGAAAACTGAAGGAGTGTAAAATATTGCTCTGTTAAAACAACTCTATTGTTTGATGGAACTACATTTCTCTTTAACCGTGGAACATTTAGCTTCCAAACTGAGATATGCTGTAAGTGTAAAATGCATTTGAATTTCAAAGATTTTTAATGGATTTGGAAGATTAGGTAGGGAAAATGCAAAACATCTCGTTAATGTTTATATTTATTACATGTTGAAATAAATATATTTTGGATATATTTGGTTATATAAAATATACCATTAAATTAATTTTATTGCTTTCTTTTTACTTTTAATGTAACTGCCAGAAATTGAAATTTTCCATGGGATAGCATCGCTCTATACTTTGCCTTTTTATTACCTAACATTATATATTTTAATAGATTCTATATTATACAATATAAATATTATGTATTATTTCTGTATTATCTGTTTGTTTCTCTAGAAGTCCTACTAGAGCCTTACATCTTTTAAGTACTAATATTGGAATGTCTTTGTATGATTTATATAGAAGAAACATAGCACCTTCTCAGAACTCCAAGGGGAGGAAAATACACTAGATTTGGTCCCAAATAGTAAAAAAATATGAATAGGAGCTAGGCCTAGGTGTGGGTAAGAGACGGGTGATTGGATGTTTAGAATGAGCCAGATGATTCCTTGAGCCATTGTTCCAAATCTTTCATTTAATATATAGGATATCTGAGGCTGAGTGCTTGAAACTCTTCAGGACTCAACTCTTGGGAGGATGCTTCTTTTTCAAACTGAAATTATAGAAACACAGTGAAATTATTTGGTGGGTTGTAGCTGAGAGGAATTGCCCCTAAATAAATGACAGTGACATCCGTGGTCACCCAGAGTCAAAGGTTGCTGTGTATGCATACCTGCCCCTGTGTTTCATGAAAAGACAATGTTCTGGTCTTGTTTTATCTCTAGAGTCACACGCATCATGCCAAAAAAAAAAAAAAAACTTATTTGGAATAACTTAGGTAAAAGTAAGAAATAAGATACAATAATCCACTAGTGGAGGCCATGCGGAAGGCTGGCTGGAGACAGGCTAGAGTATGGTGATGCATTTGCTCAATGCTCACAATGATATACTCAGTGCCCACAATGATATACTCAATGCTCACAATGATATACTGTATAACAGGATGTGCCGCAGTCTCTTTGGTATGAGCATAGAGTGATGGGAATTGCAAAATTCCAATCATGCTTTCATTCCATCCCTTCATTCAACAGGTATATTTTGAGTATCTTCCATGTGCAAGACATTGTTCTAGCTGCTGGAAATATTGCAGTGAAAAAGCAAGATCCCACCGTACAATCCAGAAGTTTCACTCCTTGGGCTTGAAAACTTAAGGTCCACACAAAAACCTGCACACAGATGTTTACGGCAGCTTTATTCATAATTGCCAAAACTTAGAAGCAGATGTCCTTCAGTAGATGAATAAATACATCAGTACATCTAGAAATAGAATATTATTCAGCATGGAAAAGGAATGAGCTATCAAGCAATGAAAAGCCGTGGAAGAGCCTCGGATGCATGTTGCAAAGAGAAAGAAGCCAATCTAAAAAGGTTGCACACTACAATTCCAACTGTAAGACATTCTGGAGAAGCTGAAACTACGAAAACTGCAAAAAGATGAGTGGTTTCCTGGGGTTAGGGTGAAGAAGGGATGAATAGTCAGATCACAGAGATTTTAGGGCGGTGAGACTATTCTGTTGATACTTTAATGATGGATCCACATCATTGTACATAAAACATGCAATACCAAGAGTGAACCCTAATGTAAACTAAGGATTCTGTGTGATAATGACATGTCAATGTAGGTTCATTAATTACAACAAATGTACCAGTCTGGTGGGAAATGTTAATGATAGGGGAGGCTGTACATGTGAAGCCGAGGAGAAGGCATATATATATATCTACATATATATCTACATATATCTCCATATAGATATCCCCATATATATCCCCATATATATATCCCCATATATATATCCATATATATATCCCCACATATATATCCATATATATATATATAGAGAGAGAGAGAGAGAGGAAATCTCTCTACCTTTCACTTATTTTTGCTGTTATCCTAACACTGCTGTAAAAAAAAAAAAAAAAGACCTTAGGAAAATAAAACAAATAAACAAAAAAGGTCTCTGTTTTCACAGAAAGCATATAAAGTGACTACATAAAGTTTTCACAAAAAGCATATAAAGTGACCATCTTCCCAGTTGTACAAATGTTAGGTAAACATAAAGGCTGAGAGGAGAGAAGGCAGGGGGCATTCTGTTGGCATGGGAGCTCCGGATTCTGGTCCTTCCAGAGACAGGCTCTACTCGTCATTTCCTGCATTTTGCTTTTATGAGCTTCCGTGGCTTATGCTAATGAGATATGAGTGTCAGTCACTTGTCTGTGCTAGAATGCTGATGCCTGTGGATGCCACCAACTACTTTGTAAGTTTATCAAGAGCCTTAAATAAAATTATAAATGCAAAGTAACTAGCGTGATGACCAGCATACAAAAGGCTCTCAGAAAATGATAATGACAGTGATGATTTAAAATCTCTCAGAGTTCTCCAAATCTTTCTCAAGCTAAAGATCCCAAAGCAACACACAGCTTTATGCAAATCTAGCCACTGCTAAGCATTTCAGAGGAACCTATATTGATTTGGGCTGCAAAAGAGCCTTTTTCTTTTTTTCGTTAAGAAAACAGAATGAAAGATGTAGAGTAAGTCTGAGTCATTCACCTGGTGTAAGCCAGGATTCACCAGGAACAGCTGGGACACACACACACACACACACACACACACACACACACACACACATTGAGCTCCATGTGCTCCCATCATAAAAAAATGTGTCAGAAATCTGGCTTGTTCAATTTTTTTTTTCCTAAAAAACAGAACATTTTTTCCTCTTGCAAAATCTTTTGCAAAACTCAAAACATGAAACAGATAAAAGCAGAGCCCTCCATGCTGCAGTGGCACCCAGGACTCTGGCTTCTCTGCCCTTTGTGCTCCTGGCGAGTCTCTCTGGAGCTGCAGCACCCCTCAGAATGGATTTAGAAAACACTGTGGTAGGAGATGGGAGAGGATGGAAGGACACAGAGGCTTTAGTTTGGCAAACTTAACTGTTGAGTAAGAGCTGGAGAGCACGTTGAGGCATTGCAGTGGAAACAAGCAGTGATGAAGTGGGGCATTAGCCCTTGGACTTGACCTGTTACGAACTCTCCCAGTGAGGAGGGGCAGAGGCAGGCAGAGCTGTCCCAGGAGCCTGAAGCAGATTTATTAATGGGATAGACAAGCCTGAAAGTTAGAAACTGAGCTTTATTACCATTAAATGGCAGAACGTAGGCTTTTATTTAGATGTCTCTTGCCTTTTTCTTTTCACTTTCAAAAATGACATGTAAGTTTCTATATTACCTACGATTTATAGAGCCCACACTCATACACTGTCTTTTGCTTTGGGGGGTTTGTATATACTGACTTTACATGGCACTGGATCATTTATACTTAACATGAAATTTAATTCATTCTACTTCTAAATAATTATATTTCTTTATATACTACACTAAATGATTTTTTAATGCCTGAAGAAGATCCAAACTTGTATTTCTGCTATGCCGTTCTGTCTCTCTCTTTTAAAAATTAAAACTTTTGTTATTGGAAATTTCAAATATATACAAACGATGAGAGAACAGTATAATGAACACTCATGTACTCATCATACACCTTCAACAGTTTGCAAATGGGCAATCTGTTCCATGTATATTTCTACTTCCAGTCCCCTGGATTACTTTGAAGCAAATTTCAGACACATATTTCATCTCTGATTATAGTTAATTCTTGTAATTCATGGCAGTTATGTTTTTTAAAGTCACTGTGAACACTGAATTAGTGAATACTGAATCACTGCTCCTAGGGAAAATACGGGATTAGGTTCCTGAGAGCCTCTGGCCACAACATTTTTGTCAACTGATTAATACATAAACTTGTTTAATGCATGTTTCTGTTTAAAGACACCTTATTTATGTTGTTGATTCATTGACATTGAATTTACCGCCAACAGCACTATAATTAATGCCAGAATGAAGCTTACTGAACACACGCGTTTTCTCTGTAAGGCACACATAGCCTTCTTGTACTTAGGAACACTATGCAGGATTTCAGCACCGTGCTTGTGAACCCCTTCCTTACACCGTAGTCAAAAATTAACTCAAGATGGATTAAAGACTTAAATGTAAAACCCCAAACCACAAAAACTCTAGAAGAAAACCTAGATAAACCTTGAGGACATAGTCGTGGGCAAAGGCTTCATGATGAAAATGTCAAAAACAACTGCAACAGAAGTCAAAATTGATAAATGGAATCTAATGAAACTAAAGAGCTTCGGCACAGCAAAAGAAACTATCATTATAGTGAACAAGCAACCTACAGAATGGTAGAAAATTTTTGCAATCTACCCATCTGACAAAGGTCTAATATCCAGAATCTACAAGGAACTTAAAGAAATCTACAAGAAAAAAACAAACAACCCCATTAAAAAGGGGGCAAAGGATATGAACAGACACTTCTCAAAAGAAGGCATTTACACAGTCAACAAATATATGAGAAAAAGCTCAACATCACTGATCATTAGAGAAATGCAAATCAAAACTACAATAAGATACCATCTCACATCTGTCAGAATGGCGATTATTAAAGTGTCAAGAAACAATAGATATTGGTGAGGCTGTGGAGAAACAGGAACGCTTTCACACTGTTGGTGGGAATGTAACTTAGTTCAACCACTATGGAAGACAGTATGGTGATTTCTCAAGGATCTAGAACCAGAAATATCATTTGACCCTGCAATATCATTACTGGGTATAAATTATTCTACTGTAAAGACACATGCACACGTATGTTTATTGCAGCACTATTTACAATAGCAAAGCCATGAAACCAACCCAAATGCCCGTCAATGATAGACTGGATAAAGAAAAGGTGGTACATAACACCATGGAATACTACACAGCCATAAAAAGGAAGGAGATCATGTCCTTTGCAGGGACATGGATGAAACTGAAAGCCAACATCCTCAGCAAACTAACACAGGAACAGAAAATCAAACACCACATGTTCTCACCCATAAGTGGGAGTTGAACAATGAGAACACATGGACACAGAGAGGGGAACAACACACACCAGTCCTGTTGGGAGGTGGGGGAGCGAGGGGAGGGAACTTAGAGGACAGGTCGGTAGGGGCAGCAAACTACCATGGCACACATATACCTACGTAACAAACTCGCACGTTCTGTACGTGCATCACAGAACTTAAAATAAAATAGTAAAAACTAAATAAACAAATACAAAGTGTAACCAAAGTCTCATGTCCCGTTATTCCACAAGAAATTTCACAATAATTGAAATAATTAAACATCCAGTCTGGGTACACATTTCCCTGATTGTCTCATAATTTGTTTTTCACACATTTTGTTCATTTGAATCATCCCTTAAAGGTTTTATCAACTTTGTCAACCGGACTCAACTTTTTCATTTATATCCACAACATTTTAGTAGCCTTTAGAGATGGCGCGCCAAGGCCTTGATTCAAGGGGATTTCCAGGAGCTCACCTCAGGGGTACTTTTCCATTGACAGCTCAGGTGGGGCTACTGTGCATATCTTCAACTATGGGCGGGTTTCATCTGACTTCTTGCCTCTGCACTATATTCAGCAGAAATTCCTCCAAGTTGTTTTCATGTGGATAATGCCCTTCCCGATTTTGCAACACTAATGCAGATATTTTTGCTGGTTTTTCTGTGTGGGGGAATGGCAGTTCTATGGACATTTGGAAGGGGAGTGGGATTAAAAACGTGGTTAATCAGTCATCCTTAACTGAAACGATGTAGTCTTAACAGATTTACAGCACTCTTCATTTTACAACCACTTAAGTAAGTTTATAAAGTTAAAACAGACCAAAGAAGCATCCACCATTTAAAGGACTATTCAGTCCCCTAATTTTTAGATGCAATGAAAAATTCATTAATTAAAAAAATATTTTCTTCTAAAATATTTGGACATCTGTCATGTGCCAGGCTCTATGTTAAATGCCAGTTATAAAAAGGAATAGGCACATTCCCTGTCCTCATGCCTCTTACAGCCTACATAGCAAGGGGGTTATACACATAGGAACAGCAGGATCCACAGTGGCCATCTTGGGAGCAGAGGATTCTGGGAGCAGAAGTGATTCATTCCACCTGGGGCTCCTGTGCTGGGAAAGCTTCATGAAGGAGATATGGTGGTGGGAGGGTAGATGAATGGACACTAAGAAGAAGGTAAAGAATGTGCTTGGCAACTAATGGGTAGCCTGGTGCTTCTAGATCATAAAGACTAGAAAGCAAGCCAATCTGAGATTATGAAAGCCTTTAATGTGAAGACTTGGGGCTTTATCTTCTCAGGCAGTAGAAATCCATAGATACTCCTAAAAATAGTATTGTGGCATGATTAAAAGTTCAATGAAATAAGAAACCGCAATCAAATGAATCATTCTTTAAGGATCAAGAAAAGACTATAGGAAAGACTATAATCAAACTTACTCCAAATCTAACCAAAATTTAAAAGTGTTCCCGATATGAGATAAACAGTATATAAACTGTGGAAAATCCCTTAAAAATTTTTTAAGATAAAAAAGGAGAGCAAAAATAATTTTCATTGCAGTTCAATCTTAAGCCCTAACTTATCTGCTGCTTTTATAAAGAGAAGAAAATATGGCCCCCAAGTTCATATTTTTGATTACCAGCAGTACACCTGGCCACACAAGAGGCCAGGACATAGGCTTCTCAGTGATGCTACCCCTTTTCTTCTGGCTCAAAATTTGACTTTTCCTCTAGGCCAGTGAAAGCAAGTCCTTCTGCCACAGGCTTTGCACTATCTGTTTTTCTCTCCTGATACCTGAAATACAGGAAAGGAGCATGATTTCCTCATCTACCTTTGCCCTCGTGAAAGTATCTTACTTAATTCTTTTGAATTTTAATTTTCACCCCAGAAGAGTGTCTCTTTTAACTTTATATGTGCTACCCCACCCCCCCCAAGTGCTAGAACGCTCCAGACTTCATTATTATTATAATTTTTAAAGAATTTTGGACATACTGGTAATGATTTGCAGATACCAGGCCTTCTGCCAAAATCTAGAATCAGCTTTGGACCTGTTTAGAATCTCCGGTTCTTTGTGAGTGATAGAGAACATCTCCAGGAACACTTTTCAGAGTCCCCGAGTGCGCTTTTCCAGCACAGACACCTCTGTATTAGCACTTTCCTCAGACACACGGTGGTCCCCATCAGCCTCTCTAATAGACCAGAGCACACGGCCTAAGGCCCTCTTGGTCTGCACTTATTAGCAAGTTACTTTAGGGCTTTGCAGACATCAGAGGAATCTTTTGTCTGTCACTATCTGTAGTTCTCCAACTGCTGACATTTTCTAAGGCCTTAGAATCACATATACCAGAACTGGAGGGAGCTCCGAGACTACCTAAACCATAAATGCTTATATTTCATTTTTGCATCAAAATCTTTTGTTCAAACATATCAAAATCTTAAGCTCACATTTTAATCTTACAAGGGAGATCATTGCCTGAGATAAAATGAATAAAAGTGTAACTCCCAAGGGTGCACAGGGCACCTCTGCTAAAAATCCTTGGGCTGTGCAGAGCATGGTTTGAAAACCAATGGTTAATTGAAGCTTTTATGAAAGCGTAAGTCATGAAAATAATGTTCGGAGACATGAAGCCATTTGTCTGCAGTGACACCATTGGAAGAAAAGTCACTATTCTAATTCCAGTCTGATGGATCCCAAAGCCCCAGGACTTTCTATGGGGTCATGCATACTGCCCACTTATTTGCCAGTCTTGTCTCCAAAAGCTTCTCCTAAGGTAGAATTGTAGACATTCATTTTAAGGACCCATTTGCTTGGTGATTCACCTTCATATTTTTTTCCTTTTTTTTTTTTTCTAAATACAATTCACCATGTTGCTCGTAAGGTACAAACTTGTGTTTTGGGCATCTTGTACCCAAAGCAATAAAATCTGGATCTCACTGTTCTTCATTAAGATGTTAGACTTCTAGCTATATTGCTTTTGGTGAATTTTCTCCTCAAACCGGTTGACTGTTTTTATAAATGTTTTGCTCTGCCTGGCAAAACAATGAGTTGACCAGTTGGCTGTTTTTATGAATGTTCTGCCCTTTCTGGCAAGATTGATTTTTCATTTTGTTTTGTTCAAACATATCAAAATGTTACACTCAAATTAAAATCTTATAAGGGAGATCATTGCTCAATATAAAACAGATGAAAGTAGAACTCCAGAGGTTGGGTCTGGATAGTGTGATTGTATCATTTGCCGTCCAAACCCGGACATTTTTGAAAGTAAAAGGGGGTTTGATTAATTAGTAACCTGGGACAACAGGTGTAATCCTGGACTGTCCTGGACAAGCAGGATGGATCACCTGTTGTCCTGTTATAGTTTCCAGGTCACCTGAAGCTGGGATGAAGTTGACAACATTTCAGTTAATAAGCACAGAAGAAATTACAGAGAAGGAAGAACATCAAGAGTAATCAAAGACAGAAAATAGGAGAAACTGGTGTGGCTGACAGCTTTACAATCAGAATTGAAGCTTTGTGTCTGTTTGATTGGACCTCAAGCCCATAGGAGTGGGTAGCCCAGATGGGCAGAGAGTAGAAAGGAAGAGAAGAGGAGAAAAGCTCCCAAAGCAGAACCAGTTAGAGGCTAGAAGTAGCCATAATGAGAGAATTTGGCTCCTGCATTCTCTTCAATTGTCTGCGCAGAATAGTATACGTGAGGCATTCTAGCTGGAAAATTCCCAAATTCCAGAGACAATGGCCTTATGCAAATTGTAGGAGATATATCTGTATATGGCCTGAAAAGGATGAGCTCTGGAATGTTTTGATGGAAGACAAGGATGTTGGCATTGCCTCAGCAAATGACATCGGGGTTAGAAAGGACAGCTGCTCACATTCCTGGCTGGTGTTGCATCCATTAGCACTGCTGAGTGCTGCCTATGTCTGCCTGTAGCCACATCAGCATCCCCAAACCAGGCCCGCAGGGGGCTCGTCATTGAGAGGCTATTCTGTCCCTTGGTTCAAATTTTATTTTGCAGACAGGCAGTCATTTTGTATTGCTTGATATGTCACATTTACACAGTCCTCTCTGTTTCTCAAGAAAGAAAACCATATAACCTTTAAAAAGTAGAAATTTAGAGTCAAAAAGGCAAAGTTGGGTCGTGCTCTGGTTGAATGGCTCACGCCAGTAATCCCAACACTTTGGGAGGCCGAGGTGGGCGGATCGCCTGAGGTCGGGAGTTCAAGACCAGCCTGACCAACATGGAGAAAGCCTGTCTCTACTAAAAATACAAAATTAGCTGGGCGTGGTGGTGCATGCCTGTAATCCCAGCTACTCAGGAGGCTGGGGCAGGAGAATCACTTGAACCCGGTAGGCGGAGGTTGCAGTGAGTCGAGATTGTGCCATCGCACTCTAGCTTAGGCAACAAGAGCCAAGCTCTGTCTGAAAAAAAAACAAAACCACCCTGACATCTTTATATTTCTGCGCTATATATTTATATCACAACCATGGCTAGTGTCCATTGAACATTTTCTATGTGCTTTACAGGTTTATGTCAGGTGACACTTGTGACTATGGGGTGGCCAACCATCCCGGTTTGCCTCGAACTGTTCTGCTTTGAGCACTGAAAGTCCCGTTTCCTGGGAAAACCCTCAGTCCCAGTCAAACCACAGCGCTAGGCCACTCTACTTACAATATTCCAATGAGGCTGGTTTATTTTCTTACCCATTTCACAGATCAGACTTTACAGACGACCTAATTGAACCTCAGACAAATTAAGTCAATTTTGTAATACCATGATACTCCTAGAACATGAGGTGGCAGGATTTGAACCCACCTCTGCCTGACTTCAAAGTCAGTGCTCTCAACTACTACACACTCACCTCTTCATTCTCACTGATATAAAACCAGAGACATCAACACTAATGATGAACCGCACCCCACTAGGAAGACAATTTCCTAATTGCTACTGAGAAATTATGTTTCCATATGTTATATAACATGTGGAACATTAGAGTTGAAAATGTTCCTAGAAGGCATCTAGTTGGCACTATCCAATTCATATTGAGCCTCAGAAGGGTAGAGGGCATTACTCAACGTCACACAGCAAATGGATGACAAAACTGAGACTGTATTGAAAGTCTTCTGAATCTCAGTGCAGTGCTCTCTTTTCCATTAAGCGATATAATTTCTCAGTGATCTCTTTTCCATGAAGTGATATAATATAATTTCTAAGCTTTTCAACAAAGCATATTTGAAATTAGAAACTTGGCATGGACACTTCGCCAGTAACTGGGGGGTTCTGAGTAAATTCAGCATTTCACAACATGGCATTTTATAACTGTGACAGATGACAGGGATTACAAAATTATCTTTTAATTTTAGTAAAGATTACATTGATCTTTCTTTATTTTAAGTTGGTGATTACCTACAAGGCTCATCCATCGAGAGCAGGCAGCCTAGAATTAAACCCATATTCTACACAAGGACAATCATTGCTTCTGTAGCTAATAGTTTTTTCCTACAGTTCTAGATGAGAAAGGGCATTGAGATTTTTCTCCATCTGTGGAATGGTATAGAAACAATCAACTTGCTAAGGTGTGACTTGGACCAATGGCATCAGTGTCATCCGGAAATATGAAATTTCAGACCCCAACCCAGACCTTCTGAATCAGAAGCTGTATTTTTGCAATACCTCCTAGGAAATATGTATGTGCATCACAGTTGAGAAGCATTGCTTGAAGGATTGTAGAAGAATTTGTTTGCTATTAATGGGCTTTTGACAGTCAGCTTTGTGTTCCCTAGAACTGATTTGTAAGAACTGCACACAGGATGTCAGTATACCCAGTAGAGTCACCTGGATGTTTGTTAGGCAGCTAATCTGTGTTAAAGTAAGATGGGTAAACAGAGGCAGGTGACACATCTATCTACGTAGAGCCTGTTTCCTAGAATTCCAATCTGTGCATTTTTCTTCTCCTTACGGACTTGATAGGACTTTGTTGCATCTCTCACATCTCTGTAAACAAAGTCTTTCTTGCTGCTTTCTCATTTGGGCTGAAATGGTATTGAACAAGTATAAAACAGTAAAAGGACTTGAAATAGCCCCTTGGAATGCTTTAGAATCAAATTTGACTTAAAGTTGTGAGAAATCGCTTCAAACCTTTTCTCCCATCCAAGTCCAGTTTCTCCTTTGATGTTACCATCCCATTACAAGGACGCAGATTGAATAACTAGTTATGAATTCCACCACTGCTTCCAGAACTGAATTTTACAACTCTGTTAAGGATTGTTGACTTCTTGATCATGGCTTGTGTTTTCCCTTTTTTCCTGCCAAAACAGTAAATCTTCCTGATTTCCTATAATCTCCTACATATGCATTTTTTTGCTGTTGATGGAATAACTAAGCTGAACAAACTGCCATCTTAAGTCAAATATCAACATAAATGGCTATTTCATGTTACAAGTATTCTTTTTTTTAAAAAAGCAAGACTATCTTATCCCAGGTTCCCAGCAGGATTTGAATATATATTTACTTATGTCATGTTGCCCAAATGTCTCCAGGCCTCACCAGCCTGAGGCTGGGAATGAGGTTACATCCACGTCTATGCCCAAATTATGATACTGTGAGCTCAAGAAAGAATAAAGCGTCCTTTCCTATTGTTAGTGACTTTCACGTGATCCCAAAGGGGTTCTTCCCAGGTGTGCACAAATCATGCTTTCAGCTGAAGAATTCTTCTGTCCCTGCCTGTCTTGTTGCAAAGTATAATTTCTAAACTCATCTTTTTCAATAACTAGACAGAAACACTCAGGCATGTTAATGAATGTAAAAAAATATTTGAAGAGTGGGTGATAACTAGCATTATCTGAACCCCGGCTTAGATAATGACAGGCGCTGTATGACTCTGAGTTGCAAAGCACAACCTTCAGCTATTATCCCTTGATCAGGTGTGACAATACAGGAATGGAGGCAGTGGCTTTGTTTTTTACTATTCCCAAATCCATATGTATTCTTAAAGCAATTTCAGCTATATATTCAGGAGGAGGCAAAAATGAATGAATGAAAGCACACCTGTATATCTAAATAGGTGTTTCAGTAGCCATGCCCAAAATTTCACACAAAGACCCTTACAAAGAGTCTATTTTCTGTTGTTGTACACACGCTGCAGATATTCTAGAGCCTCCCAAGCTTGCCAATTTTGTTTTCTAGTTTTCATGTTACAGACGATTCTTAGAAAAATGCTCAGTGTCAGAAAGGAAAAAGACAAAAGACAAACCAAGAGCATCTCAGTCTACAGCCATTTAGCACGCAGGTCAATGAGACATCACTATGTGATTACTCAGTTCCATAATTGATATTTATAAGATGACCTGACTCGTAAAGTAAAGGATGGATGGATGGATATTGCCCACTATACCCTATATAAGGAGTGAAGGAAGTGTGATAGAAACAGTCCCCTCAAAACTGTGAAAATATATATATATATATATATATTTTGACACTCAGAGCTAAAAGAGACAAGAAAAATGTAACACCAAAGATCTCTGCTGGGCAAAAAAAGTTCCCAAGGTGTAGGATCAGGGAATATATGAACTGAACTTTCTTGGATTCCCCAACTTCCCGTCTTTGAACGAATTAACCTCCTTTAGCAAGACAGTCACGTGAATCTGTTGGGCGGAAGTCTTCTGATTATCCCCAGGACACTGATGTAGACCCTATCTTGGGCTTCCATTCTGATGCTGGAATTACAATCTGAAGGCCCTGTAATACCACTGGAATTATAATTCTAGGGGCCATGCATTAGCCTAGCCCAAGCATCTGAATTGTTTCGAGAATGGAGAGAAGTATGACTTTTTTTTTCTTTTTTTTTGATCAACAGAAACTCAGTACAGTATCTGATACACTGTAGATACCCCATATTTGCTGGGTGAATGAGATCACCCCACAAATTCACTGTTGCTGCTTCCAGGGTACTCTTAAACCTTCAGAACATGAGGAGATACCTGTGCCTGGAACCAGCAGGTAGGTGGAACGGGGGAAGAAAATGGGCAACAGCATTTTTCTTATTTTTGCCTGCTAAGTCCCATAAGGAGCCTCTGACCTAAGAGTTTGGATGCCAAGGGGACTTCTTTTTTCCCATTTTCTTTTCTTCTTTTCTTTTATTTTTTTGAGATGGAGTCTCGCTCTGTTGTCCAGGCTGCAGTGCAGTGGCACGACATTGGCTCACTGAAATCTCCGTCTCCTGGGTTCAAGCACTTCTTCTACTTCAACCTCCCTAGTAGCTGGGATTACAGGTGCATGCCACCACACCCAGCTAATTTTTGCATTTTTAGTAGAGACGGAGTTTCACCACGTTGGCCAGACTGGTCTTGAACTCCTGACCTCAGGTGATTCACCTCCCTCGGCCTCCCAAAGTGCTGGAATTACAGACATGAGCCATCGCGCCCAGCCCCTTTTATGTTCTTTTCTTATTTTACACAGTATTCCTTCAGTTCTTATCAACCCTCATGATTTAAAATATTAAGCTATTTAAATCATGAAAAATCATGATGCGTATAAAGGTCTGTATCTTCATATGTTCAATTTCCTAGTGAAAATCTCCATTTGAACAGCTCCTTTTGATTCCTCAAACTCAAATCCAAAACAGACTCAATCATCCTCTCCAACATAGATCTTCCTCCTTGGTTTCTTAATTCATAGGCCAGTGCCCCCATCCACCCAGTTGCCCAAGACTGAAAATAGCTTCATGTTTTACTCCTTCTTCTCCCTTAGTAGTAGTATCCAACCAACCTTCAAACACAATTAAGTCTATTTTCTAAGTTTCTCTTGAATCTATTAATTTCTTCTGAATTCCTTTACCTATGCTGTCATTAGTGGCATCTCAAATATACTTGCAATGCCAAAGCGTGCACTGTATGACCTGTCGGCACGTGATTTGTATTATCATCCATAGACATACCTTATTTTACTGTGCTTTGGGCTGTTTTCTATTTTGAGCTTTGCGGATACTGCTCTTTTTTATAAATTCAAAGTTCATGGCACCTGTGTGTCAGGCAAGTCCATTGGTGCTATTTTTCCAACAGCACGTGTTCACTTCATGTCTCTGTGTCATGTTTGGTAATTCTTACAATATTTCAAGCCTTTTCATTATTATATCTGTTATGATGATCTGTGATCAGTAATTTTTTTTTTTTTGAGAAGGAGTCTCGCTCTGTCACCCAGGCTGGAGTGCAGTGTCATGATCTCGGCTCACTGCAACCTCTGCCTCACGGGATTCAAGCGTTTCTTGAATAGCTAGGATTACAGGCATGTGCCACCACACCTGGCTAATTTTTGTATTTTTAGTAGAGACAGGGTTTCACCATGTTGGCCAGGCTGGTCTTGAACTGCTGACCTCATGATCCACCTGCCTCGGCCTCCCAAAGTGCTGGGATTACAGGCATGAGCCACCACGCCCAGCCAATCAGTGTTCTTTGATGTTACCCATGTATTTGTTTTGGGTTGCCAAGAACCACACCACATAAGATGGGAAATTTAATTGACAAATGTTGTGTGTGTCCTGACTGTTCCACTGACTGGGAGTTCCCATCTCCTTCCCTCTCCTTGAGCATCACCATTCCCTGCGGAACAACAATATTGGAATTAGGCCAATTAATAACTCTACAGTGGTCTGTAAGTGTTCAAGGGAAAGGAAGAGTCACACATCTCTCACTTTAAGTCAAAAACTAGAAATGATTAAGCTTAGTGAGGAAGGCACGTTGAAAGCTGAGATAGGCTGAAAGTTAGGCTCCTTGTGCCAAACAGCTAGCCGACTTGTCAATTCAAGGGAAAAGTTTTTGAAGGAAATGAAAAATGCTACTCCAGTGAACATATGAATGATAAGAAAGCAAAATAGCCTTATTGCTGATATAAAGAAAGTTTTAGTGGTCTGGATAGAAGATCAAACCAGCCCACAACATCCCCTTAAGCCAAAGCCTAATCCAGAGCAAGACCCTAACTCTAGCTCCATGAAACTCAAAAGAGGTGAGGAAGAGGCGAAAGAAAAGTTTGAAGCTAGCAGAGGTTAGGTCATGAAGTTCAAAGAAGGAAGCTGTCTTCATAATGTAAATATGCAAGGTGAAGCAGCCAGTGCTGATGTAGAAGCTGCAGCAAGTTATCCAGAAGATCTAGCTGAGATCATTAATTAAGGTGATTGCATTAAAAAACAGATTTTGTGGCCTGGCGTAGTGGCTCACGCTTATAATCCCAGCACTTTGGGAGACTGAGGCAGGCGGATCCCCTGAGGTCGGGCATTTGAGACCAGCCTGACCAAAATGGAGAAACCCCATCTCTACTAAAAATGCAAAATTAGCCGGGTGTGGTGGTGGGCACCTGTAATCCCAGCTACTCGGGAGGCTGGAGCAGGAGAATCGCTTGAACCCGGGAGGCAGAGGTTGTAGTGAGCTGAAATCGCGACATTGCACTCCAGCCTGGGCAACGAGAGTGAAACTCCATCTCAAAAAATAATAAGTAAATAAATAAAAACAGATTTTGCATGTGGACAAAATAGCCCTCTGTTGGAAGAAGATTCCATCTAGGAGTTTGATAGCTAGAGAAGAGAAGTCAATGTCTAGCTTCAAAGTTTCAAAGAACAATCTGATTCTCTTGTTAGGGATGAATGTAGCTGGTTAGATATGAGGAATAAATTAAAGAGATCTACTGTAGGAAACAAAAAGACTGCATGTTTTTTAACTGCTAAAATGGAAAGATGACTTTTTCCCCCTCTTAAACATTTTTTTGTTTAAATTTTGGAACAAACTGACAGGGTTGTAATTCCAATTCCATTATTTCACAACTGTGTGGTCTTGGGTGAGTCATGTAACACCTCCTTACACCTTGGTTTGGGGACACGAGATCTGAAAATTGTGTCAGAATTCAGTCAGTATAAAAAGGCAACTAACAGAGCCTGGGACACAATAAAGATTATATAACTATCAGCCATTGTATCTAAACTTTGGCTTCTCAAATGCATCCTACAGAGTACTTACAGGCTGTAATGCTATGGTCCACCTAATCTTGATAGGATTACTTGCTGTATGACTCTAGACAAATTATCTAGCCTCGATAAACTATGTCCATCAGTGAGAACAGGTGAAATAACAGTATTTCAATCGAGAATTTTAACTGAAATAATGCATGTCACTATTAAAGGCTTATAAATGTTTAAAATAAAAAAAAAGATGAAGCAAATGCTCATTTACCATTCTGAAAATCCTAGGGCCCTTAAGAATTATGCTAAATCTACTCTGCCTGTGCTTCCTACAAGAAATAACAACCTAGATTGCAGCACAGTTTACTAAATATTTCAAGCCCACCACTGGGGCCTACTGCTCAGAAAAAAAGAATTCCTTTCAAAACATTACTTCTCATTGATAATGCACCTGGTCACCCAAGAGCTCTGATGGAGACGAAGGTTGTCTTCATGCCTGCTAACTAAACATCCATTCTGCAGTCCATGGATCAAGAAGTAGTTTGGATTTTCAAATCTTATTTAAGAGATACATTTTGTGAGACTATCGTTGCCGTGGGTAGTGATTCCTCTGATGGATCTGGGCAAGGTGAAGTGAAAAGTTCCTGGAAAGTATTCACCATTCTAGGTACCATTAAGCACATTTGTGGCTTATGAGAGGAGGTCAAAATATCAACATTAACAGGAGCTTGGAAGAAACTGATTCCAACCCTCTTGGATAACTTTGCAGGGTTGAAGACTATAGTGGAGGAGGTCAATGCAGATGTAAATACAACAAGAGACGCAGAATTAAAAGTGAAGCCTGCAGATGTGACTGCATTGCTGCAATCTCATGATTCAAACTTTAAAGGATGAGAACTTGTTCTCATACGTGATCAAAGAAAACAGTTTCTTGTGAATGGACACTACTCCTAGTGAAGATGCTGTAAACTTTGTTGAAATGACAAGAAAATGTTTAGAATACTACGTAAGCTTAGTTGATAAATGAGTGGCAGGGTTTGAAAGAATTGACTCCAATTTGGAAAGTAGTTCTACTGTGGGTCACATGCTATCACACGGTATTGCATGCGATGGAGACATTTTTTGTGAAAAGAAGATTCAATCAACGAGGCAAACTTCCTTGTTGTCTGATTTTAGGACACCCCAGTCTTCAGCAACCGCCTCCTTGATCAGTCAGCAGCCATCAACATTGAGGCAAGAACCTCCACCAGCAAGACGATTATGACTTACTGAAGGTTCAGATAATCCTTCTCACTTTTTGGCAACAAAGTATATTTTATTAAGCTATGTACATTTTTTTTTCTTTTACACAGAATCTCACTGTGTCTCCCAGGCTGGAGTGCAGTGGCGTGATCTCAGCTCACTGTAACCCCCGCCTCCCAGATTCAAGTGATTATCTGGCCTCAGCCTCCCAAGTAGCTGGGATTACAGGCACCCGCCACCACGCCCAGCTAATTTTTGTATTTTTAGTAGAGGCAGAGTTTCGCCATGTTGACCAGGCTGGTCTCATACTCCTGACCTCAGGTGATCCACCCGCCTCAGCCTCTCAAAGTGGTGAGATTACAGGCGTGAGCCACTGCGCCCGGCCCGGTATGTACATTGTTTTTTTTAGACATAACACTACTGCACATTTAATAGACTACAATATAGTGTAAATATAGCTTTTATATGCGCTGGGAAACCAAAAACTTTGTGTGACTCACTTTATTGCAATCTTTGCTTTATTGCGGTGGTCTGGATCAAACCCATTACATCTCTGAGGCATGTCTGTATTTAGAAGGCACCCACCCCCCAGAGTTGTGTAAGTTCAGCCTGCACAGACCTTCACAGCAGCTGCAACCATCGTCTAGCTCTTAAAGAGATTTTGAACTCCCTGCCCCCAACTCTATCTTCTCCTATCCATTCTGCCCACCAGTGAGTAATTATTCAAAAGGATGAATCTAACCATCCTTCCCCTGCCCCCTGCCCTTCTTTAGGACACTTCGTTGTCCTTTGCATGAATTTGCTAGGGCTGCTGTAACAAAGTACTAAAGATTGCGTGGTTTAAAAGACAGAAATCTATTTTCTCACAGTTCTGGAGGCTGGGAGTTCAAGAGCAAGGTGTCAGTTTCCTCTGAGGCATCTCTTCTTGATGTGCAGGTGGCTATATATTCCCTGTGACATATGTGGTCTTCCCTCTGGGTGTGTCTGTGTCCTAATTTCCTTTGCCTATGAAGACATCAGTCAGGGCCAACACGGTGGGTCATGCCTGTAATCCTAGCACTCTGGGAGGCCAAGGTGGGCGGATCACTTGAGGTCAGGAGTTCAAGACCAGTCTGGCCAACATGGCGAAACCCTGTCTCTACCAAAAATACAAAAATTAGCCGGGCATGATGGTGGGCACCTGTAATCCCAGCTACTCAGGAGACTGAGGCAGGGAGAACTGTTTGAACCCAGGAGGCAGAGGTTGCAATGAGCAGAGGTCACGCCACTGCGCTCCAGCCCTGGGCGACAGAGCGAGACTCCATCTCAAAAAAAGAAAAAAAAGACTTCAGACTTCAGTCAGATCAGATTACAGCTCACCCTCATGACCTCATTTTAACTGAGTTACCTCTTTAAGGACCCTCTCTGTAAATACAGTTCCATTCTGAAATGCTATAGCATTAGGGCTTCCATACATACAGGTTTTGGGGAGACGCAATGTAGCCCATAGCAGCCATGGAATAAAATCCAATTTCCTTAATATGGTGTTCAAGGCCCTTCATGATGGAACTGCTCCTCTCGCTGGGCTCCGGCTCTCACCCACCTCTTGGCATCCTGTGGTCTGGTGGGGGCTCTGTCCAGTTCTTTAGACCCACCATGCTCACTCCCCTCCCTCACCTCACCTCCTTCAGGTGCAGTCACTACTGCCTGGAGCACCGTTTCTTCTCCCTGGTCTCCCATTCTCCTGGGAAATGACTCTGCTTCCTCCGAGCCTCATGTTCCATGGACTGTTTATCTTGGCCAGCCTTTTGTGTGCCCAGGGGTCCAGGATTCAAGGTGCTTCTCTTTTGCGCTCCCGTGAAATCGTATTGTCTCACCAATTACAGCACGTCATTCTCCATTTTATAATGACCAGTTGGCCCCCTGGTAACTCCCACTTGGTTTTGACATATGAACCACAGTAACGTAAGGTGTGAACAATGGGAGAAACTGGGTGAAGTGGGCATAAGCCACCGTGTCTGTGAGGAAGGCCCTCGCAAATCCTCAAGTCTCTGAGACTCGCAGAGACGCCTTCGGAAATATGGCCCTCGAGAGTGGGTGGCCCGTGGGAAAGGGCTGTGAGCCGCTGAGTCTCCAGGGCTTCCAAAGTCGCTTGGCATCAGGCATTGCCTAATATCCATGAGCTTAAACGCTACTGGGAACTCAATCATAATGTATTTACATTCTTATAAATCCAAATTACAGCTTGGAAACCATCCAGCAAATTCATTTCTGAGTAAGACAAATATATGAAAATCTTGCATTATGTGGATATGTGTCCAAAATATTACAATAAATATCAGTAACATTTGCATTCAAATATTAGGCTATTTTTTCCCAAATATGGCACTGCTGTGATTATGTGATAAACATGAAAAAAGGCAAAATGCTTGTTTACATTTTGTCTTCAATTTTCTATTAGCAGGGTTTAAGTGTAGTGAGTTTGTATTTTCTCTTATTTAACTGGCCATTATTCTCTCTGAAAATCGTATTATAAATAACCAACACAGCCAAAAATAATGCTTGATACTGTTAAATTATTCTTTTTCTTTTTAATACATACCTTCACCCTTGTGTCTTGAATAGAATGATCTAAGCAGAGACAGGATGTGTTGGATCATAGTTAGAAAAAAGGGATATTCATTTAAATTTATTACTAAAATAAAGAGCCAGAGTCTTCATCAACAAAGAGGATCTTCTTCCTATAGCCCCAGAGTTTTAAGGAGCAGATACATGATCAGGAAACCCCTGATTCCAACTTGTAAGACTGGAGATTTGGGGATTCTGCCTGCCCTACACCTACTTTCAGGGATGTTTTACACTTCAATTATCCTTTGTCCTATAAGAAATGTATATTTTTATTTAAAATTGGAACATAAATATAAGCAAAAGCAAATAATTAACTTTAAAATATATTTAAATAGGATTACACTATGTTATAATTTGCTTTTTTATGATTCCATGTTCACAAATATACTTCTACAATATTTTTTATGTCAGTTTATCCTTTATTATGTAATATATGTGGTCATTGTACAACATTTTCTACATAAAATCTGAAAGTCATTATGTCCCGTATTCAAATCTCACTCTTCAGGGTAACACATTTTGAATGGTTTGATTTTTTTTTTTTTTTTTTGAGATGGAGTCTTGCTCTGTCGCCCAGGCTGGAGTGTAGTGGCGTGATCTCAGCTCACTGCAACCTCTGCCTCCTGGGTTCAAGCAGTTGTCCTGCCTTAACCTCCCAAGTAGCTGAGATTACAGGTGCTTACCACCACACGTGGTTAATTTTTGTATTTTTAGTAGAGACAGGGTTACACCATGTTGGCCAGGCTCGAACTCCTAACCTCAGGTGATCTGCCCACCTTGGCCTCCCAAAGTGCTGGGATTACAGGCGTGAGCCACTGTGCCCGGCCGAATGGCTTGATATTTTAAGTAAACTTGTTATTTATAAAAATGACAAAGATAGCTTATAAAGAGTTCCCATATGCCCTTCACCCCATTTCTCCCATTGTTCACACCTTATGCCGCTGTGGTTCGTTTGTCAAAACCAAGAACCTGACATTGGTCCATTACTATTGACTCAATTCCAGATTTCACCAGTTTTCCATTAATGTCCTTTTTCTGTTCTAGGTTCCAATCCAGGGAACGACACTAGATTCTAATTTTAACGTCTTTCCGCATCTGTGACACTTTCTCAGTTGTTCTTTTGCTTTTTTTATGAGCTTGACAGTCTTAAGTGGTCCTGGACTGGAAGGATACTTATTTTTAATCATATATTCATATTTTTCCATGTATGTGTTAAAATACTAAACATAACAAGCTATGGAATTTTAATACAAATATGACTTGTACTAAACCTGTTTTATATATTTTCTTCATTTGCGGATGTCATTGTACCTTAAAACTTACCTTCCTAAAAAGTTTCATAGCATTTAGTTATGTAGACTAAATCTTAATTTATTAACCAGTCTCAGATGACAGATATCTCCTTAACATTCTATATTGAAATTACAAACTATGCTGCGATGTATCTAAATTTATTATCCAAATTTAGCTACTCCTAGATCTAAATTTCCAAGCATTTGATTGATAATTTTCTAAGGGTAAAATATTACAAGATGTCAAAGACTTTTCACTTAGAATATTATCTACATGGCCCAAAAGCTCTCCAAAAAGTTTTTGTGTATTTTTTTTTTTTTTTTTTTTGAGAAGGAGTTTCGCTCTTGTTGCTCAGGCTGGAGTGCAGTGGCACGATCTCAGCTCACTTCAACCTCCACCTCCTGGATTCAAGTGATTCTCCTGCCTCAGGCTCCCCAGTAGCTGGGATTACAGGCGCCCACCACCATACTCAGCTAATTTTTATATTTTGTGTAGAGATGGGGTTTCACCATGTTGGCCAGGCTGGTCTCGAACCCCTGACCTCAGGTGATCCGCCCACCTTGGCCTCCCAAAATGCTGGGATTACAGGCATGAGCCACTGTGCCTGGCCCTAGTTTTTGTGTATTCGTGGTGCCAGCATTCGTGTCTGCAACTGCATATTGCAGACCATTTCTTTCTCTAACGTGGAGTTCTCTTGCTTTTCATCTTTGACAACTTGATACATGAGAAGTGGCTGATTACATGTGAAGCCGAAATTTTTTCATATTTACTACCCTTTTGCCTTTTTTTTTTTTTAAATTCTTTTTATGGGTATGCCTATTTTCGCAGGGGTGGGGCAGGGAGAGGGGAATGGATGGGTCATCTTTTTCCTCACTCATATATAAGAGCTCTTTCCATAGACAGGACAGTAGCCCTTTAATCTGATATAGGAAAGTTACTTTTCTTAAGAGTCTGTTCTCCTTATTTTCTTCATAGTACTTTTTATATATATAAAGGGAAGTTTTACATTTTTAAGGTAGTCAATGATTATTTTTCCCATTATAAATATAAATTCTGCTCTTAGTATTATAGTCATGAAACCTTTCCCTATAATACAGTGTTTTGCTATTCACCTGTATTTTCTTCTGATATTTTCATCTTTCTGCCTTTCTTTAAACATCGAACCCACTTGTGGTTTAATTTGGTTTGAGATAGGATCCTAACTTTGTTTTTCCAAATGCTTAGCCAGCTGTCTCAACACCCTTTAATGAACAACCCAGCCTTTCCCCACTGATTTGAGAATCCATTTTGACATTCCAAATTTAGGGACCAGAAGCAGACCACCTGTTAAGGATCCTGGAGAGATTTCCAGCAAGAGAAATAGGAATAGGCAATAATGGAAAACCTGCCAGTTCTGTCTGTATGACCATTTTCAGTTAAATTGTCACTTTGCTGAAGGACATAGTCCTAGCAGAATACAATGGTACATTTATATTCCCGCACTACACAGAGTTTATAGCTCTCTTGTCTCTTGCCTTTTACCCAGGAGCAGAGCTGTACTAGGAAGCGGCTCAGGGCTGCAGGCAACAGCTCTGTGCAAAACTGCATGAGTCTCTGGAAAGGTATTCCAGTAAAAGTGCCCCTAAGCTTTAGTTAAGCTTTCTACTTTTGCCATTTCGTACATTTCTGCATAGAGAAACTTTATTTCTCAAATTAAGAAATCCACCACAAGTTACCAACTACCTAACAGTTTATAAGCTTAGTTGCAAATTCATTGAGTTACTTAAAGAATTAAAAATTACCTCTCTGATAATAAGTAACTAGAGGCCAGGCATTGGACTAAAAAAAATCTAAATTTTACCTAGTTCTCAGAGATAAGTGCAAATATTGTCCCTAATTTTATAGATAAGAAACAAAGGCACAGAGGTGGTAAGTAACTTGCAGACTGTCATACAGCTCTAAATGGTGCAGCGAGAATTCCAACTCCATCACAACCTGTGCTGACAACCACAGCTTTCCGTAACTTTCATCTGAACCTGGAAGTTGATACATTTGCATGGCCTCTGATTCCCGGACTGAAAGACTTTAGTGACTATTGTGACAACTTCCTCACCAATGTGATTCCTTTTACTCCTAATGTATCTTCTTTTTTGCTTCGTAAAATTAAATCAACAAGGACAGCAGGTCTTGAATTGGGGTGTGGGCTCAATATATTGCACCGCAAACCCATTTTCCCAATTACGCAAAGATAATGTTGACAGAGTTTTAGTGGGTTCTAAAGGTTTATATCTGTTGCATTTCCTCTGTGGAATGTGCCGTCTATGGCAAATGACAGCAGCTGACACAGAGCCAGTGACTCTGCCCATCTCTGTTCCTCCAGATCTCTCTGTGTTCCCTCCTGTCAACTTGCAATGAGGGGTTTAATGTGATTCATTACCTTTGCAGTTATTAATTTTTATAAGATATCAATTATAATAGAATATAGCCATTTTATGCTCAAAGTGCCCTAAGCAATCTTTTCTGCACATCCCTGACCTTATAGATTAGGAAACTGAAATTTGTCAACGTTAATTACATTCACAAAGGCACACAGCTGTTTAGTGGCAGAACCTGATGGAACGCTCAGATCTCCTGACCTCCGCAGGCTTTGTTTGCTCTTTGTCCAACAGCTTGCTGCCTTCAGTTGTATGACAAATATTGCTTTTTGATGATTTTTTTTCCTGCAATGACTGGATGGCTGACTTAGGTTTCATGTAACCAAACACAGCTTGAAAGGGCTCTTCCCTATGCCGTACAACAAAGTGCCTGTGAATGAGTTGATGGTTAAGACATGTATACCCCGACATCAACCTTCTAATCTTTTCTCAGTATGAAGATGTACCATTTATAGTGTCAGACTCCTGCAATGCAGGGATCAGAGCCTGAATAGTTTGTAAGTACATCTCCTAACTTCTTTTAATGGTCAGATGTCACAAATGCTTTTTACAGGGCCTGCAAAGCACAATTCTTGCATAGTTTGGTTGTCACTGCATTCAGTCCATGCACTCTACAAAATATGCTTTTAATTTTGTACATAAAAATACTATGTTAAAAACCGCAATTGGCCCACTCAGCATCCATTCCTGGTCCCTTCTTTCTTGTCATGATCTACGCTAAGAGTCTGCAGAACTGCATACTGATTTTTTGGCTTCCTTTGTAGCTTTGGATGTTCACAGGGGATGTAAGCAAAAGTCTGTTGAAAGGGGTCTCTGACAAATAGTCCTGATTAAAAGAGGTATAGGCGTAGAGGGTGGGCTCTCTTTCTTCTTGCAGCCTGGAGCATTTGTGATATCTATAGGTGCCATAGCTGTCTTATAATGAGGCCGCAACAAGCGTGACAAGGAAAACCAAAATGCTAAGGATGGCAGAATAAAAATGTCAGAAAGAGCCATCATTAAGCAGTTGAAGGCATCCCCGGACGTCCTCCACATACATTTATTGTTTTGTTTTAAATATAAAAGTATGCTTTGTAATCATATATTTCGAAAATTAAAAAAATACAAAGAAGAAAAATGAAAATACATCATGATTCCCGTGCTTAATTTTCAAGCGCTAATATTTCTGTGTTTTCTTAATATGTTATTTCTGTGAACATTTTTACCTATTAAAATAGCATTAGTGTCTAAACTACTGTCATGTTTGACTTTTATTATTTACTTAATGGTAAATTATGAGCATTTTTCCCATGGTGTTAACTATTCTTATACAACATGGTTTAAAATAGCCACTTGGTATTCTATGCTATGAACATGCCACACTTTAGTTAACCAATTCTTCTTTGTTAGGATTTTTAGTTTTTTAGCTTTTACAGTTATTAATACTTAATGTTATTAGTATTCTTCTCCATGAATCTTTATGTTAATCACTTTTCCTTGGGATAAATTTCCAAAAGTGAAATTATTTGGTCCAAAAAATGATGATATTTGCGATTTTTGATACTTACTGGTGAAGTTCCTGACAAAAAGACTGTATTACTTTGGTTCCCATCACAGCTGGATTTGCAAGGTAGGACCCAGCTCAGACCTACCTAAAGGTATATTGCTTTCATTTTATTTGAAAGGCTCATGAATAAGCCAAAAAGGAACAAAACTAAACTGAACCAAAAATCCGAAGGAATTAATTTGTCTAACTTTTACTTCTTCAATTATTTGAAAAGATGAGCATTTTCCATATTTGTTAGGTATTTTATGCAAATCATCTGTTTGGGCCTTTCTCTAATTATTTTTTACTTATAGTAGTCATATTTCTCTTACTGATTTGTAAGAATTATTTATGTATTAAAGACAACCATTATTTGTGTAGAGAATATTATAATTTCACTTCTCTGATTATATAATGTGCTTATATTTTCTCCTATATGTTTTTCTCACTTTTTAAATTAATCAATTATACAATTAATCTATCTGGAATTAATTTTGGAGTATTGTATGTGCAGAGGTTGAATTCTACTCTTTCCAGTTGGCTAGGATTCTTACTGATCTTAAGTGGTTTTTATCTGACTTATATCTATTTCTGTTACAACATTTGACACTTTAATATTTTACAGTCTAAAATTATTACAGCTTGGGCATCCACTTTTGAAAAGATGGAGTAGACATAGTCTTCCCTTTTCTTCCTGCTAGGTGCAACTAAAAATTCTGGATATTCTGTACAAAAGAAACAAAATAAAGAGTCTCAAAGATGGAGAGGAGGGGACTGGCTAAAGATGCCGAGAGCCAATGAATGACGCAGAGGTGGGTCCCCCCGGTTGTTTTTTTTTTTTTGCCTCATGTATCCCAAACTTGGAAGTGAAGAAACCAGCAACCCAGAAACACTAACAGGCGCGCACACACACACACACACACACATGCGCGATCATAATGAAAGCCTGTTCTCATTAGACAATGGACCAGTAAAGATTCAACCTTGCAAGACAGAAAACTTTCAGACCATAACTTCCCACTCCAGCAAAATGTCACAGAAAAAAATTGCAACTATACCCTATACTCTCCAGTCAAGACCAACTGAAGAGCCCAGAGTATGTTGCCAGGTTAAAATACCCCTGTCAGCCAGTGTCAAAAGAAGCTTAGTACAGATTCAGGACTTTCATCCCCACTCAGTGGGTATAAGGCCACCTGCTCCCCTCTCCATGGTGTCAGTGGGGGCCATGTAAAGAGTAGTCATGAGGGCCAGGCGCGGTGACTCATGCCTATAATCCCAGTACTTTGGCAGGCTGAGGAGGGTGGATCACCTAAGGTCAGGAGTTTGAGATCAGCCTGACCAACATGAAGAAACCCCGTCTCTACCAAAAATACAAAATTAACCGCACGTGGTGGCACATGCCTGTAATCCCAGCTACTCGGGAGGCTGAGGCAGGAGAATCGCTTGAACCCAGGAGGCAGAGGTTGCGGTGAGTCGAGTTCGTGCTATTGCACTCCAGCCTGAGCAACAAGAACAAAACTCTGTATCAAAAAAAAAAAAAAAAAAAATAGTAATGAGGTGCCCTTCTTGCTGGGATAGTGTCAAAGAATGCCTAGTGGGAGCCTCGATTCCCATCCGCATCCAGAAGTTAGGAGGAATCCTCTCCCTTGGCCACCATGTGTCAACAGAAGAGAAGCTAGACCTTTCAAGTCCATCGCAGAAATGAGGCAGTTTCCTCTTTCATTCACTAGAGTGGTGTCAGAGAAGGCCTGCTAAAATAGGATTTCAATATGATCCAATGTTTTGTATCATGATGCACAAGACATACTGGTTTCAATTAAAAAAAAATCACTTATCAAACCAAGAGCAAAGAACTTTTTAGCAAAATAGTAGAACATTTCAGGTGAGGCACAGCTCATGCCTATAATCCCAGCACTTTGAGAGGCCGAGGCAGGTGGATCGCCTGAGGTCAAGAGTTCGAGACAAGCCTGACCAACATAGTGAAACCCCATTTCTACTAAAAAATACAAGAATTAGCTGGGCATGGTGGTGGGCTCCTGTAATCCCAGCTACTTGGGAGGCTGAGGCAAGGAGAATTACTAGAACCTGGTAGGCAGAGCTTGCAGTGAGCTGAGATCATGCCACTGTACTCCAGCCTGGGCAATAGAGCAAGACTCAGTCTCAAAAAAAAAAAAAAAAAAAAAAAAGGGGGGGGAAAAAAAATAGAACATTTTAACAAAGAAATATAGGATAAAAAGAACCAAATGGGAATTTTAGAACTAAAATATATAACAATCAAAACAGACAACTGAACAAATGGACTGAGCAACAGAACTGAGAATAGAAGAAAGAATCAGAGAACTTGAAGACATAACAATAAAAATTATCCACTCTAAACAACAAAGAGAGAACAGATTGAAAAAAAAAAAAAAAGAAAGAACACAATCTCAAGTGCATATGGCTCTTTAATAAAGATGTAACATTAGTATGATTTGAGTTCCAGAAGGGGAGAAGAAAGACAGTGGGGCCAAAAAAGTACTTGAAGAAATAATGGCTTAAAATATCCCAAATTGACCAAAAAAGAAAAAAAAAAATAAAGGATGTAAGAAATCTACATCAAAACACATCATAGTGAAACTTCTAAAAATTAAATACAAAGAAAAATTTTTGAAAGCAATGAGAGAGAAATGACATATTGGTTATATGGGAAAAACAGTTTGGATAATGGTAGATTTCTCTTCAACAATCACAGAGGCCAGAAGAAAGTGCTGCAATATTTTTCAAATGTTGAAAGAAAAAAAAAAAAAAACACCTATCAGCCCTGAATCCTATATCCATAGAATATATTCTTCAGGAATAAAGATAAAATAAAGACATAAGATAAAAGAGAACTAAGAGAATTTAAAACCCACAGATCTACCCTAAAAAATGACTCAATAAAGTTCTCTAAACATAAAGAACAGAATAAAAGAAAGACTCAGAACACTAGAAAGGAAGAAATTATACATGAGCAAAAATATAGACAAGGACAACAGACTTTCTCCTCTTGAGTTTTCTATATGTTGACAGTCGAAACACAAAGCTGTAACACTGTCTAATGTGGTTCTCACTCTATGTAGAGCAATTATTCAATGTAAGTATTCAGACATACATCGGAGATATTGTAGGTTTGGTTCTAGACCAGTGCAACAGGAATAGAACACTCATTCTTCTCGAGTGTTCATGAAACATTTTTCAAACTAGATCACATGCTAGGCTACAAAACAAGTCTTAACAATTTAAGATTGAAATTATTTCAAGTCTCTTTTCCAATCACAATGGAATGAAACTAGAAATAAAAAATAGAATAAAAACAGAAAAATTTACAAACGCATGAAAATTAAACAACACACTCTCAAACAACTATTGGGTCTAAAAAGAAGTCAAGAGAAAATTAGAATATATTTTGGGACAACAAAGATGAAAACACAACAAAACAAAACTGATGAGATGCATCAAAAACAGTACTAACAGGGAATTTTACAGCAATAAACACCTACATTATAACAAAGAAAGATCCCAAGTAAGCAACCTAACTATATCTGAAGAACTAGAATATAAGAATAAACTAAACACAAAATTAGCCAAAAAAAATAAATAAATAAAGATCAGAACAGAAATAAACGAAATAGAAAATAGAAAACATTTTTAAAAAACTGACAAAACTATGAGCTGGTATTTTGAAAAAATAAATAAAACTAATAAAACTTTAACAAGATTGGCTAAGAAAAAAAAGATAAAATATCAGAAATGAAAGAGGAGCCATTACAAAAGATTTAATAGAAAAGAATCATAAGAAACCATTGTACAAAATTATATGCTGACAAATTGGACAACCAAAAACAACTGGAGAAATTCCTAGAAACATACACTCTTCCAAGAGTGAATACAGAACAAATAGAAAACCTAAACAGTCCAATAAAAAACAAGGAGATTGAAGGAATAATAATAATGATAATAAACTGTCAGCAAAGAAAAACCCAAGACCAGTAAGCTTTGCAGGTGAATTTTACCAAACAAATATAGAAGAACTAATACTATTGCTTCTTAAACTATTTCAAAAATAGAAGACAAGGGAACACTTTTAAAGTTATTCTAGGAAGCCAACATTACTCTGATATCAAAGCTAGATGAAAGCACCTCAAGAAAAAAAAACACAACAAAACTATAGGCCAATAACCTCGATAAACAGACACAAAACTCCTCAACAGACTACAATCAAACTGAATATAACAGAACATTTTAAAAAAATTATACATCACGACCAAGTAAGATTTATCCAATGGATGTGAAGATGGCTCTGCTTATGCAAATAAATCAATGCGATATACCACATTAACAGAACGAAGGATAAAAATAGCATGATCATCTCAATAGATGCAGAAAAAAGTATTTGACACAATTGAACACTTCGTGATAAAAACTCTTAATAAGTTATATATAGGAGGAACTTACCTGACCACAAGAAAGGCCACATGTGACAAGCTCACAGCTGACGGCATATTCAATGGTAAAAAGCTAACATCTTTCACTCTAAGATCTGGAACAAGGCCAGGATACCCACTCTTGGCACTTCTGTTCAATTACATAGTACTAGAAGTCTTTACCAGAGAATTAGCCCAGAAAAAAAAAAAAGCATCCAAATCAGAAAGGAAGAAGTAAAATGATTTCTGTTTGCAGATGATGTAGTCATATATATATATATATATATATATATATATATATAAAACCCTGAAGTCTACACACACACACACACAGAGAGAGAGAGAGACAGAGAGAGAAAGAGAGACGGTTGACTTATAGACATATTCAGTGAAGTGGAAGAAAATAAAATCAACATACAAAAAATTAGTTTAATTTCTATAGACTGAAAAAGAAATTAAGAAAACAATTCCATTTAGAAATGCATCAAAAAAACCAAAATACTTAGGAATAAACTTAACCAAGAAAGTAAAAGACTTGTACTCTCGAAACTACAAAACACAGACAAAAATTTTTTTAAGATGCAAGTGTAAATACTTTTCGTGTTTATTGATTGAAGGAATTAATATTGTTAAAATGTTCTTCCTTCCTGTAGGAGATAGCTTAAAAACTTAAGAAAAGAAAATGTCTCTACTGTCCAAATCAATCAATAGATTCAATGCAATCTCCAACAAAATCCCAACGGCATTTTTGCAGAAATAGAAAAAGAAATCCTATTATTCATTTGGAAACACTAAAGACCCTTAAAGCCTACAGTAATCAAAACAGTGTGGTACTGACATCAAAACAGATATATAGACAAATGGAATAGAATGCAGAACCCAGAATGGAACCCAGGCATATATGGTCAACTGATATTTACCAAGAGTGCCAAGAATATACTATGGAAAAAAAGAATCTCTTTCATGCATTGTGTTGGGAAAATGAGATATTCACATGGAAAAGAATGAAATCAGAGCACTATCTCATGACACATACAAAAATCAACTAAAGTGGATTGAACACTTAAATATAAGACATGATACATAAAATATTAAAATAAAACATGGGAGGAAATCTTCTAGATGTTGGTCTGGGCAATAATCTCTTCTATAAGACACCAAGAGCACAGGCAAAAGAAAAAAAAAAAAAGCAAAAATAGGTAAGTGGAATTATATTAACTAAAAAGCTTCCGTATAGCTAAGAAAACAATTAGCAGAATGAAAAGGCAACCTGTGGAATGGGAGAAAATATTTGTAGACCATATATCTAATAAGGAGTTAATACCCAAAATATGTAAGGAATTCCTCCAACTCTATAGGAAAAATCCCAATAACTGATTCATGCTTTCTTGAATTGTACTGAGAAAGAAAAATCATGTTTATTAAAATTTTCTTTATGTTTCTTATAGTTTATCTTCATTTATGTTTCAGAGTCCCTCCATAGGCCCCAGCTGGCTATTTTCTCTCTATTCACCTTTAAAAGAGAGTTTTATCTGTATCCTGCATTTGTATAATTGGGGGGTATCCTTTTTGATTTCTCTTATGTGTTAAATGAATTCCTTTGGAATTCTGCAGTCCAGCAGCCTGAGGAGGTGTCCAGTGAACTGCAAGTCAAGAACCTAGATCTGCATCATTTCTCTTCTGCTATGTGAGAAGCTGCCATGCTATCTACCGTATCTGGTCACTACACCCAGGACAAGCTCAGACCCCTTCCTGATGTGTCAGCCTCCTGTGTTTGGACAAGCCGTCCCCTCCCTGCCTGATCTCTGCTTGGCTGCGTGAACAACTGGGAGTCTTGTTTCAGCTGTTTTCCAGTCCCCCAGCAATGGACATTTGCAATCTGAGTCCTACCTAACCTTGGGGTACCATTTGGCCCTGTTGGCCCCTCACTCTCTCCTTGTTGAAACTCTTTCCTTGCTTTCTGGGACTCTGATATTCCTCTGACTTGTCTTCTGTCTTCATGACTATTTTTCTCAGTATCATTTGACAACTTCTCTTGTTCAACCTGACCAGTACATGTTTTCACCTCACAAATCTGTCTTGGTGTTCTTTTTATTCACACACTCTCACAGGGTGACCAACTACTGCAGTTCGTTCAAGCCTGAGAATGTTCGCATGACATACGACTTTCAGTGCCAAAATAGAGACAGTCTCAAAGAAGAATGATTTGCTTACCCTCCCATACAAATCTTTGTTCCATTGGTTTCAAGTACCATTTGGATGTCAAACACTCTAAAATTTATTTTTCGGCCCAGACCTCTCTTCTGATCTCATTTCCAGCTGTGTACTAGACATCTCTGTTTGAATGTTCCCTCTCCCACTCCAAAATATCTTCTACGTTCTCTAACTCAGGATACTTTACAACATTTATCCACTTGTCCTATCCATCACAGGGAAATGATCCCTGACTCTTCCATCTCCCTCAACTCTCACATCCAATTAATCGACAAATTTTAGTGATTTTAATTAGATTGAAAAATGCTTTCATAAATGCCTCTCCATGGTCTCTTACCTAGAATACTGTTACATCTTGTTAAACGGTGTGTAGTCCATAGGATGTTTACGACTCTCCTGGTTCTACTCCATCCAGACGAATGTCGGTATTTCACCTCTCAGCTCCTTGGAGATAGTCATGTACTTTGGCCATAACATATCAGCAGATGTGACGTGGGACACTCTGCTGGGTGACGAGCTGGTGACTGATTTGCTCCATTTTCCTCTCCCTGCTACGGCACATAACAACCCTTCATGGTGGAAACTTGTCAGTCTGCATCCCCGCGTGAGGACGAGGTGGACCAGAATCCATGAAAGATGTGCAGCCTGAGTGAGAAAAACATTTTTATTATTTGAGCCACTGAGATTTGGGGGATATTTATTACCATAGGACAACAAAACTTACACTGGCAAATACATGTGGCCTCTGCAGCTTCCACGTTCGGCTGCTCCAAGCAATTTACCACACAATAACCAGAACAATCTTTCAAATTACATGAAAAATGGATTGGTCAATCCATGTTCAATGATTTCTTATGGAGTTAGGAAATACAATTCTCTTTCTTTCTTTCTTTTCTTTTCTTTTTTTTTTTTTTTTGAGACGGAGTCTCACAGTGTTGCCCAGGCTTGAGTGGTGTGGCATGATCTTAACTCACCACAACCTCCACCTCCCGGTTCAAGCAATTCTGCCTCAGTCTCCCGAGTAGCTGAGATTGCAGGTGCCCGCCACCACACCTGGCTAATTTTCGTATTTTTAGTATAGATGGGGTTTCACCATGTTTGCTAGACTGGTCTTGAACTCCTGACCTCGTGATCTGCACTCCTCAGCCTCCCAGAGTGCTGGGATTACAGGCATGAGCCACTGCGCCCAACTGGAAATACAGTTCTTAATGGAGGCTATCATGCCTTGTCTCTTTCCAGCTTCTCCCTGCTTGCACCTCTCTCTCTCACACTCTTTTGCTCTCCCTCTCTCTGGTTCTCTTTGTTTCAGACATACTGCATTTCTTTCAAATGCTCTACTGCTACATTTTCTTTTACCTCAATACCTTCACAAATGTTTTGTTCATTCCTCCTCACTCACCTTAAGAGCAATTAATTTTCCTTTGAGTGTTCTCCTAAAAGTTACGCTTTCTAGGATTATTTTTGGACCCCAGAATTAAATTAGGCTTATCTGCTGTATGCTTCTGTGGCACTCTGCTATTTTTCATAGTAAAACCCAGTGTGCCTATCATTTACTTTTAAAAATTTCCCACTGTATGCTCCGTGAAGCCAAGGGACTCTGCATACCTTGGTTCTATCCCCAGCATCTGATAGAGTGCCTGGCACATAAGAGCTGACATAAGTATTTGTTAAGTCAATTGAATACATTAACAACAAAAATTCCCATTGCAGTGTCTGTTAACTAAAGTGTGTGCTGTGGGGATGAGACTTTTTCCCGAGGCTGTAGTATTTGGCACTTCTCTGCAATGTATTCCGCTCACACGTGCTGTTGCTGATGCTTGAATGCTATTCCTCTCCTCCCCTACCACACACACGAATTTCGTTTTCCATTTTCTCTGCCCACTGTCTTGCTCTTTGCCTGACTAGTTCCCATCTATCCTTCAGGTCTCAGCTTAAATATAATTTCCTTGGAGAATGTTTCTCACAGTCTCCAGACCACAACAGACTCAGTCTTTTATACTGTCATGATAACAGATTCTTTTTCTTTTTTTATATAACTTTTATTTTGAGTTCAGGGGTACATGCGCAGGTTTGTTACATAAGTAAACTTGTATCATGGAGGTTTGTTGTACAGATTATTTCATCACTCAGTATTAAACCTAGTACCCATTAGTTATTTTTCCTGTTCCTCTCCCTCGTCCCTTCCTCCTCCCTCGTGTAGGCCCCAGTGTGTGTTGTTCCCCTCTATGTATCCATGTTTTTCATCATTTAGCTCCCACTTATAAGTGAGAACATGCTGTACTTGGTTTTCTGTTCCTGCTTTAGTTTACTAAGGATAAGGGCCTCCAGGTCCACCCTTGTTCTTGCTAACGATATGATCTCATTCTTTTTCATGGTTTCATAGTATTCCATTGCATATATGTACCACATTTTCTTTATCCAGTCTACCATCAATAGGCATTTAGGTTGACTCTGTCTTTGCTATTGTGAATCGTGCTGCAATGAACATACATGTGCATGTGTCTTTATGAGAGAATCATTTATATTCCTTTGGGTGTATACCCGGTAATAAGATTGCTGGGTCGAATGGTGTTTCTGGTTTTAGATCTTTGAGGAATCACCACACTGTCTTGTCTTCCACAATGGTTGAACTAATTCATGCTTGCACCCCAGTGTATAAGTGTTCCCTTTCCTCTGCAACTTGACCAGCATTTGTTATTTTTTGACTTTTTAATTATAGGCATTCTGATTGACACTGATGCTTTTCATTGTAACCCTATGAAGTCATTTGGTTTGAGTTACCACTGCTGTCACCATTGATAAAACCAAGCTCACTTCTGCTTTTACCATTGCCCCTAATAGTTACTGACTGTGCACCATGTACTGGGCACTCTTCTATGTCTTGCCTTACACAGATTAGCCACCTGTAGCCTCAGAATGTCATCTTAAAAGAGGATTGATAAGACTTTTGATTTGGAAATCAAATTTGCATTTTTACTTCAGAGCTTACATATTTTAACCAGTATATTTTATTTGGTTAATGCTTTTGACCCATACTGTGATTATTCTCCTTTGAATAACTGAATTTGTTTTATTAACATTTATTGTTATGTTATCTTTGTTTGGCTTCATTTCTGTAGTTTCATTTTGTATCAGTTTTCTGTTTTTACTCATACATTTATTTAAAAAAGTATTTATTGAGCACTGACAGTTATACCAGCTATGATGTTAGATGCTGGGATACAGCAGTGAACAAACTAGAATTTCTGCCTTTGTAGAATTGACTTCTAGTTAGGAGAGGCAAAAAATTACAATAATAACAACAAATAAATATGCAATGGTGGTGGTGAAGTGCTGTGGAAAAAAAATAAAGTAGGAAAATAGGAATAAGGAGCATGGTTATGGGAAGTAGTGCTGCTATTTATTTAGGGAGGTCACTCGGGGAGTTACGCTCATGTTTATTTTAAATGACTTCATTATAAATACTTCCTTTGTTTTCTTTTTTTGCGATGGGTATTTGTTTTGCTGTGTGTGTTTTCCATCTGATACATATGTTCATACAATTGTCTAACCACATGCATATGTCTTTATTTTTATCATCTTCAGACAGTAGCTGTTGATGGTTTCTATGAAAGGTGAGGAAACCAAAGAAATGATACTTTCTTTAGCTTCTCTCCTGCCCACGTCTGTCTGATTTTTTAAAGTTATGGCGTAAGATGGTCCCGTGAGACTCATGAGAATTATGATATGTGAGAAATTCAGATTATGAGACATCTCCTGGCAAGCACATTTATGAGCAACTCAGCCATAGTGAGTGCCATTATGCAGCCACGTTCTCAGTAGTATAGTTTGCACAGGTTTTAGTAAATCCTGGCAGGCCCATGATTTGCTGGTTTGTAGTGGTGATGATCTTGTAAATTATTTGCATCATTTGTACAGATTTTGGGGGTCATTTACTATTTTATTTATTTATTTATTTATTTATTTATTTATTTATTTATTTATTTATTTATTTATCTATTTACTTATTTTGAGATGGAGTCTCACTCTGTCGCCCAGGCTGGAGTGTGGTGGCGCCATCTTGGCTCACTGCAAGCTCCGCCTCCCGGGTTCACGCCATTCTCCTACCTCAGCCTCCCGAGCAGCTGGGACTGCAGGCGCCCACCACCACGCCCGGTTAATTTTTTGTATTTTTAGTACAGACAAAGTTTCACTGTGTTAGCCAGGATGGTCTCAATCTCCTGACCTTGTGATCCGCAGCCTCAGCCTCTCAAAATGCTGAGATTACAGGCGTGAGCCACCGTGCCCAGCCTACTATTTATTTTTAATTTTTAACAATTTTCATGTCTTTAGAAACAGGGTCTCACTCCTCCATCACCCAGGCTAGAGTTCAGTGAGCTGTCGCTCACTGCCACCTTGAACGCCAAGGGCTCAAGAGATCTTCCCGCCTCCCAAAGTACTATGATTATAGGCATGAACCACTGTGCCTGGCCTTATTTTTATTTAAATTAAAGATTCAATTACTCAAATATTGAGGCGATATGTTTTATTTGTAACTGAATGAAGTACAATTATAATTATGTTTTTATTTTGATAATTCACTGTACAAGGAATTTTTTTTTTTTTTGAAATGGAGTCTCTTGTTGCCCAGGCTAGAGTGCAATGGTGCGATCTCAGCTCACCACAACCTCCACCTCCCGGGTTCAAGCAATTCCCCTACCTCAGCCTCCCGAGTAGTTGGGATTACAGGCATGTGCCACCACGCCCAGCTAATTTTGTATTTTCAGTAGAGATGGGATTTCTCCATGTTGGTCAGGCTGGTCCTGAACTCCCGACCTCAGGTGATCCACCTGCCTCAGCCTCCCAAAGTGCTGGGATTACAAGTGTGAGCCACCAGACCCTGCCTACAAGGAATTTTTAAGGAAAAGATCACCCTCCAAATAGAAAATTTCATTATGTTTTCTACTTTTTCAGCATTAAGAAAAATTTATATTGTTTTCTGTGGCTATAGTTTTTGAAATTCTTTAAGTTGGTTTAACGAACATTTTCAATTTTTTTTTCATGTCTTTTCATTTGTCTCTTGGAAATCTCAATTAAGTTATCAGATACTTTGTTTTTTTCCCACAAGGACTTATGGATGCTATGTTTATGTCGTTCCTGCATATTTAAATATGTTCACCTTGCTGTAAAACGTTTGGTCCCATTCCTTAACTGAGGAGTTGCAGACATTGCTTTACAGAACTTTGAACCCAGTTTGACTCTTTCTTTTGCCCTATAGGTAGCTTTTAAAAATGTATGTGTTTATTTTGCTTGGTTATTTATTGAGAGGCTGGGGAGACATACAGAGGAGTTGCTGGATGTTATAGGATACTACCTCTAATCATGGAAGCCAAAAAATTTAATGGCTATGTTTTGGTTGATCAGTTTTTCTTGTGGTTGATCAGTTTTTCTTGGGACACAGTGTGATCTTTCAGTCATAAGACGCGTATCTACCTTTGTTTTATAAAATATCTTCTGTCATATGTTTGGATATTTTATTTCTACTACATTTGTTCAGTTTCCTTTAGGGGGGTTCACAAATTCCATGCATATTTATTCACTATGTCTTATTTTCTCTGTAACTCTTTGGCTTTTCCACATGCTTTGTTCATTTCTTTCTAACTCAGCCTGTCCTTCATGTCTCTCTTTCTCAGCAATATTTATTTTAATTTCAGCATGGCTTTAGCTTAAAATTTTTTTTTCTCTTCTGCATTTTCACCAGATCTCTCTCAGCTCACATTTATTTCTTTGTATTGCCGTATCATGCCTTCTTTGATCCCTATATCTCTTCTTTGAGCTCTGATTTTCGCAGGCACCCTCATCAATTCTTTGACTCTGGATAAATGTTTGTGTGCACTGTTGTTCTGCTTGCAGAGTAATTCTTCTGAGGTCTAGCCTCCATCTGGCTTTTGTTTGGCATGTTTCTTTCTTCCATCCAGTTATATCTATGCATATTTCTCAGGCTGGATCTTTTCTGATTATTACTTATCTCTAAATGGGAGACGTTTCTGCCTGGGTCAAGCATTTGCTAAAAAATTGGAGGAGGAGGAGTACCAGAGGACATTTTACAGGGCACGAGGCACTCTTTCTCAAACTTTGGAGTGGGTTTCTGCTAACAGCTCAATTTCCTCCCACTTTCTCCAAGGAATGACTACATCGATTACCTGTGTGTAATAGGTAGTCGTACTTATGGGACGGGATTTAGTGTGTATCGCATTTCAGTAGATGGTGACTGCCACCTCTCTACCTCGCCATGCAGGCCACTGGCTATTCACAATGATACTGTGTCTGTGTAATTTATCATCCAGCACCGGCTCTCCCTGTCACTAGATAACGTGGAATGGGACTTGCAGATGTTTCCATTGCTCAAGCAGTCCCCACATCCAGACGTTCCAGCAAGGAGCCACTGGCTGGCCTTTTTAAGTTGATGGAACTGACATTTGCAGTACCGTGACGTGGAGTATATTCACTCTTGATATTTGCCACCAATTTGATCCAACTTTCATTTTGTTTAGCAGCTGTATTTTGTAGTTTGTGGTTGCAGATGCTTCTCGGTTTCAAGAGGCTTTTTCTTCTATGTTTTTTCGTTCTTCTTATTGCCTTTATTTGATTTTAGGAAGGAGAATGGGAAAAAATGTTTTTACTCCATTGTTAATTGGACAGCCCAGTATCCTTTTTTTCCCCTCTGTATACTTTCATGGTTTTTCCAACCAGAGCTAGAAATATGAGGGTCATTGCCTCTCATCTGCACATATGTTTCCTCTCTTGTGTATTCTTGCAATGTACTGGCTTTGGACTTGATTCATGCCATTCTTTCATCCCCAAAATATGTATGGAGCCCTGATCAATATTTTGTGATTCTTGCACTCATAAAGTATACAGTCCAGAAGTAGGCAAACATCAACCGACCAAACAAAAACATCCCACAAAATTAATGTAAAATTAGGAACTATACTAAATGATCTAGATGGACTACTCTCCAGTGCAAACTTCTGTGATAATGGAAATCTTCTGTACCTATGTGTTGAATATGGTAGTCACTAACTGCATACGATTATTGAGCACTTTAGATGCACACAATGTGCTGAGAAACTGTATTTCAAATGTCATTTAAATTTAATTAATTTTCATTTGAACACCCACATGCAGGTAGTGACTACTTACTGGACAGTGCAATTCTACAGGGAAAGGACAAGGGGTATGAGATAGAACAGGGAGGAAGTTTAGTTAAGGGTGTTTCACAAGAAAGATGTTATATTTTATTTGAGACATAAAAGGTAAGAAGAGGATATCTAGGTAAAGGATGTGGAAGAACATCACTAGAAACTGAAAGGAAAAAATGCATAGGCCTTGAGGGAGGAGAATACGTGACATGTGCAGGACCTGAAAGAGAACCAGGGAGGGGGCAAATTGATGGAGGGAGAGGGCAGTGTAAAACAAAGTTCATTACCCAATGACATGGTTCAGGCACTCCAAATCCTATAACCCAGCATTAACTTTCAGCTGGGTTATCAGGGTTTGGAATGCCTGAACTCAGATTGAGCTCACACTACCCCAAAATATTTGAACTGTCTTATGGTCTACATGTATGTAAACATGGATTACATGTACAATTAGTTTTGAAATAAAGATATTTCCCCCACACTATGCAGTGTGCTGCTAATGAAAAAAGGTTTAAAATATTGACAGGCTGTATTAGAAAGTAAAAACTTTATAAATAGGGTAAGAAAGAAAGGGGGAGGCTAAGGGATCAACAGTGAACTTCAGAAGGAAAAAGAGATTTGGATTCAGGTCATCTTTTCTCTATTTTTACATTCTCTCCAGTGAGTGGTAGTATCACCTACGTTGTCAAATCAAAACAAGGCAACATTTTACTAAAACGTGATCTGCGCTTTACGTATCCTATTCATTTGCATAGAGGACTTTTAGGGCAAAAAATGATCCTGCCTGATGCTATCCTGGTGTATGCATTTGCCCAAACTCATAGAATGTATGACAGCAAGAGCGAACTCTAATATAAACTATGGACCTGGGTGATAAGGATGTGCCAGTGAAGATTCATCAGCAGTAACCAGTGTGCCACTCCGGTGGAGAACAACAAGGGGTCAGGCTGTGCGTGTATGGACACAAGGATGTATGAGAAATCTTTGTGTTTTCCTCTCGATTTTGTTGTGAACTTAAAACTGCCCTAAAAATAAAGTCTATTGAAAAAACCCAAAACAAACAGAAAAGCCAACTTTACAGGTGATGGATACATTTATTATCTTAATTGTGTAAGATACATTTTGTGATGGTTTTACAGCACATACCTATGTCAAAACTTACCCAATAGTGTACTTTAAATATGGACAGTTTATTATGTTTCAATTATATCTCAATCAAAGTGTTTTTTTGAAAGTGATCTGTCATCAAAATGGGCTTATACATATGTTCATTTATGAGGCTTTCATAAGCTGATCTCTGGATGTAAAGTGATAAAGGCAAGTGAAGATCATGAGGCTCTTGTCCTGTTCAAAATATCTGTGGGCTGCTATGACTTGAGCTGGACAAGGACAGGGAAGAAGGACAAGGAAGAAGCTGTGGTCATCAGCTTGTTTAGCTTTGAGCTTCACAGTAAATTTCAGGCTGGGTTACCAATGCAGAGTTCCAAGGGGCTGGCAGTTATACTTGGGGCCAGATTGAGGGAGGGAATCTAAGAGCCCTGGAAGGACAGGGCTTCTGTCAATGAAGTGTCTGGGTGCCATGACTTACTCTCTCTTGGCTGGGAAGGCCTGGCCTTGAACCCCTATTTCCTGCTCTTTCTACTCCCTCTTCTTCCATTTAACTGAGTGGTTTTTTAAACCAAACTTGGTGCTTGTGAAGCAGGATATTTCCCTGACTCCATTCGTGGGTGGAAACGGGAGTGCATGGGTGCCAGCAGGGGCCAACTCCACTCACTCACTGCTCCACTGCTTGCAGGAGGGGGAGCACAGGTGATCAGGTGCAGGAGCCAGGGTGAGCACTTTTGGGTGCTGGCAAGAATGAACTCCATACTGGCCCCATGGCAGCATCTGGGGGAAGGTGTCCACAACCCCCAAAGCCCAAGAAAAAGTGTTAGAGTACCCTTTTAGCTTTGCCGTCTGCAGACAGCTTAAGTATTAACAGCTCAGTGGAGGGTCAGTGTGACAGCCTTTTGCACCCACACTCGTGGCACCGAGTTCTTGTCCAGCGTCCAGGAGGAATGAGGTCACAAGAACGAATTGAAGGTAGTAAATGCAGGAGATTTTATTGTTGATGACAGTGGCTCTCAGTGGGAAGGGGAGCTGAAAAGGGGATGGAGTGGGAAGGTAATCTTCCCCTGAAATCCAGCTGTCCCTGGCCAGACTCCTGTCTGAAGCTATACCATCAAGCTGTCCCTCTGAAGTCAAGCCACCTGTCTCCAACATCCAACAGTAGTCTCTGATGCCCAACTGCTTCTCCTGTCAGTGCTGGCTGAGCCTGGGGTTTTTTACAGCACAGGATGGGGGTGGGACAGGGCATGGGTGGTCTTGGAAAAGGCAACATTTGAGCAGGAAAACAGGAATGTAAGTTCTCACTTTGGGCCACAGTTCCAGGCTTAAGGATGGGGCCCTCATCAGAGACTGGTCCACTTCTGCCTAGAATTTCCCTGCCTCCTGTCCCTATCACTTGGGCTGTCACTTCTATTGGACTCATTGAGAGTCCTGTTTGTCTCATGTATTCTCTAGATAAACCAATTCCCATTGTAGTAAATACATGATGGGCTTATTGGAGACCAACAGATGGGTGAATGGTTGCATCTTGAATTCCTAGAGGGTGGGAAGTCCCACTCTCAGAAAGCTTCCCAAAATAAGGTATATCCATTCTAAGGTGCTCTAAGCAGCCATTATTAATGATAAAGAAGGTTCAAATATAGTGAAAGAGAAAGAGTTCTCAGATTTCTCCACTTTGACTTCAAGGCAACTCTGTACATCTATTTTTAGTGCATCTAATTTTATAGGGATCAATGGCAGATCCAAACCTTAAACAGGGTTGCAGACAGTTCTAAGGTAGGAAGGAAGAAAGGAGAGAAAAGGATGGTTATGGGGCACAGAAAAGAGGAGAGAGGGAGGGAACAGCTGAAAGAAAGGAAGGGAGGGAGAGAGTCAGATACTAGGTAAGAAAGTGGGGAGATGCCGGGGATGAGAAGAGGAAGAGGCCGTGGGATAGAGGTGGGGATGGAGGTGGGGTGGGACTGGGAGCCAGACAGAAAGAGTGAGCAAGGACACAGGGTGGATTTGAGCTGATTCCTGCTGTCTGGCGTGAACTGCTCCTGTCTGCTGATGATGTGAAGTGGTTGTGGGTTCTTATCTCGGCTCTTTGAACAGCAATCACCTCTGGAGCCACTTAGAACAAATCTTTTCTTGCTTTGAGAAACAGCGATGTGCTTTTGTTTTCAAGCCTTGGAATATAAATTTCAAAGTGCAGGTTTATTTTCTTAAGGAAGTTTGTACATCATAGAAAGAACAGAGACTTTTTTTCAGGATCTCTGCACTGGCAGTTATTATACAAACGATGGTGGACAAATTCCCTGAACTCTGAGGCGCTGCTTCATAATTATTCTTTGAGAGAGGTAGACAGACTGTTCTAGAATGCCTGCAGGCTGTCTGTAATTCAGTATTTTATTTTCAGTGTTCCAAGCCCTGTAGGTACAAACTACATCTAAAATTGGAGGAGCAATTAGGTCTTCATTGTGTTAAAATGATGAAGGCAGAAAGAAGTCTTTTGGGAATAAACCATTCACTGCTCCTGCTCTTCAACCCTCCAAAGGCCACGCCCTCCCCACCATGGCCGGGGGTGTAACTGTCTACACCAAGCTTCTAGGCCCCACCTGCCCAGGGGTTGGGGCTGGGGCTGGGAATTCCCATGTTCTCACAATTAACTGCCAAGTCAGCGTCTCCTAAGCACACACAATTATCACTCTGAAGAAAGAAAAAAAAAAAAGAAAATACTAGCATTCTTCTCTGTAAGTAAGAAATGAAGACACTGTGGAGGGAAAACACCAATATGGAAAAACAAACTTTGTTTTCCTCAGGTTTAATGTATCTCCATATATTAAACAGAAATAAAAAATGTCAGAAGACACTTTCTGCTAGTTCAATTCAATTTTTGGAATTATCCTGACCATAATGACATTCGTCAAACGCAAGGATAGTTTTTGGTTTTAGGCACTAATGCTCACTTTTCATTAAATCTGTCCTTTCTGAATAGGCGATGACATAATGGTCATGAATAACATCATATTGCTCTGCAAATGCAGTTGTTTTTTGTTCAAAGGGATTCTGCTCATTTAAAAACATAAATCGAATGAGTACTTGGCTTCTGTCGGTAGTCTCAGTAAAGTACTACTGATAACACTAATGCAGTTCAGATAATAGTAATCATTTATTGTTTCAATATGTACTGTTTAAACATAACTATGTTTACAGGGTTGAAAGGAAACTTGGAAGCAAAATAATCTTCAAACGTTTGAAATCCAGTTGAAAAGACAAGATAAGATAGGAATTAATTAGTCGGTTAATTAATCAATTAATTCATTTGTGCACCAAATGTTTATTGCCAGACACTTTGTAAAGTAATGTGGATATGAGCAAAAATAGACTTGATCTTTGACCTTGGGAAATCTTTAGTCTAGTGTGGGAGAGAGACAGGAATCAAATAACCATAGCAACAGATATAAAATTAAACTGCGAGAAGGGCCTTAGCCTGTGTTATGAGAGTGTAAACTTGTAATTACTGCCTCATATTTGTGTGAGGGTTTGTAAAACATTAAGGCATGAGAGTAGCCTTTTAACTGTTTCAGATGTGTCACCATGAAGGGGTGAGTTAATTCCTTTAGTAAACAAACATGTATTATTTTTTAAAATGCCTGTGAGATTAGAAGTCTAAGAGGTCATTGGAAAAGCCAGAGTCTGCATTTAGAGCAAAGATTTGAAAGTGAGAGGGCTCAGCATGTCCTCAAGGATCAGTTTTGCAGACGAAGGGGCAAGGCAGCAACATGTGTGGCAAGAGAGGAGAAGGAACGCATGTGTGATGGGGCCAGATTGTCAGAGGCCTTGAAGGCCAGACTCAGCTCTTGTGCCTAGAGTCTAAAAGTTCATGGTTCCCAAATCCAGTGATCTCACATCACTTAGATAATTTTTTTTAAGATACAGATTTCCAGGTTTCAGATTAACCTAGTCCTTCTCAATCTGGGACAAGACACTTGGCAATTGCTTTAAAACGTAGTGGATTGGCCAGGCGCAGTGGCTCACGCCTGTAATCCCAGCACTTTGGGAGGCCGAGGTGGGCAGATCACAAGGTCAGGAGATCGAGACCATCCTGGTCAGCATGGTGAAAACTCGTCTCTACTAAAAATACAAAAATTAGTTGGGTGTGGTGGTGCACGCCTGTACTCCCAGCTACTCAGGAGGCTAAGGCACGAGAATCACTTGAACCCAGGAGGTGGAGGTTGCAGTGAGCTGAGATTGCACCACTGCACTCCAACCTGGCGACAGAGTGAGACCCTGTCTCAAAAAATAAAATAAAATAAAATACAGTGGATTGTAGAAAATTTGAGCTGTAATAAGGCCAAAAGATGAGAAGACAGCTGCCACTGACAACAAAGTTGTTGCTGACAGTGAGGGCAGGCCACACCACACAGTCCGGGTGTGGAAGCATCTCGATCGGTCAGGAGTCGGGGGAGTGGGGACTGTGGGCAAGAAGCTTTCTTGTGGTTCTTGCAGCCAGGAACAGTTGAGGCAGAGTAAGCAGATTCATGATCGGCTAGTTTGGATAATTTCAGTGACTCTGGGGCACAGGGCTGTCCCTAGTTGTCTGGACCCTGGCCCTGGGGTTATCAGGGCAGGTGGAGAGTGGCTTGCAGTGTGACAGCCCAATAGAGAAGGTGGTTGTTGTGTGGGCTCCGGATGGGTTGGTTTGTATTTGAAAATCATATTTACAGACGAGTTGTTTATTATCCCTAGGAACTGGCTAACTCTGAGAAGAGCAGCCTTCCAGGGTGAGCAAGGCTCCAGGTATCAAAGCTTCACAATACAGAAAATAAAAGACGTGATTAATATCACAATTTCTGGGAATATTTTTGGTTGTTACAACTAGTGGGGGAGCTACAGACCCCTAATGAGTGGAGGCCAGGACACTGCTAAACATCCCATCAGACACAGAGCAGACCCTGCCATGAGGAATTGTGTAGCCCCTAGTCTCAATAGCTTGAAAGTTGAGAAACCCTGAAAATTTGCAAAGTCCCCAAAGACAACCCAGGAATCTATATAATTTTGGAACTCCTGAGAAGATTCAGAAGATGACTTGATTTGGGGATCATTGGTGTAGACAGTTGGGAGCCACTGAAGGGTTTTGAGCAAGAAAGTGGTTTGGGGTTAAAGTTTCCAGAAAAAAAAGTCAGATGTATTGATGCAGTGAATATACAAGAACATGAATGAAAAAGAGTGACATCAACTTCAGGGCCACACAAACTCTGGGGCAGGAAGAAAAAGAATGGGATCAGTAGGGTGACAAATGAGGTTTCAACTTCATCTTTAAAATTTTGCTTCTTAATTAGAGATTCAAAGCAGATTTGGATAAATGTTATCATTTAATGATGTTGGAGATTGGGTACGTGGATAATTATGATATTATTTTTAATACCACTGAATCTTTGAAAATTCCTGTAATAAACACTTTAAAAAGTCGTGCATATGGGACATCTATCATTGACAAAAGAGGAGATAAAGAAGTTGAAAGTCCACAGACTGGTGGGAGAAAAACATATTTTCTCATCAGAAAACTCATTCCATCTTTACACAATTCTGACTGCAGGAAAGATACAGCTTTTCTGTATTTCAGTATATGGAGAAGGCTACAATTATCCCCAAGTACTGTTCAATTTCTGAGTCTTCTGTGTTCCATGGTCCTCACTACGGAACTTCTCATACGGGTGGCCTAGTCCGTGAGACAGGAACTCTGTCTTATTTTCATTGCATCTACATAGCTTAGCACAGTTCTTAGTCAATAGAAGACACGTAATATATATTTATTGAACATCTAATATCTCGTTCTAAAGTGGTAGGGTTGCAGACTGCATTCTTGGATGTTTTACCTAAGAAACGGAACGTTCAGGCCGGGCGTGGTGGCTCATGCCTGTAATCCCAGCACTTTGAGAGGCTAAAGTGGGTGGATCATGAGGTCAGGAGATTGAGACTATCCTGTTTAACACGATCAAACCCTGTCTCTATTTTAAAAAATACAAAAAATTAGCTGGGCGTGGTGGCGGGCGCCTGTAGTCCCAGCTACACGGGAGGCTGAGGCAGGAGAATGGTATGAACCCAGGAGGTGGAGCTTGCAGTGAGCCGAGATTGTACCACTGCACTCCAGCCTGGGCGACAAAGCAAGACTCCGTCTCAGAAAAAAAATAAAATAAAAGAAAGAAAGAAAGAAATGGAATGTTCTACTGCCTTTCTCCCCTGAAAATGTTGAATCCCATTAATGGGCAAAATTTCTGTGTATTCTCAGAATGACAGATTCTGAGAGTGAGTGGTACATGACATTTTGTATAAGAAATGTCTGTTTTGAAAGAAATAACCATCTACCCTTTAATCATGTAGTGTCAAGGGATACCTTTCTATGACTGCAATTTTTCCTCACAGGACATAATGTATGAAAAGTGCTTTGCAAATGTTATATGAATCTAAGGTGGTAGTTGCGAGTCTACGCTCACGTATCCCAGAGCATGTATCATGGTTGTAATTTCACACAGTAGTTTGAGCAATAATTTGATTTGAGTCTGCCTTTCCTTCTAGAATGTAAGCCCTTTAGGTTTGCTCATGGCAGCATCCATTACACTTAGCACAGGGCCTGAGGAAGTAAAGTAGACTTAACAAGAAAGAACCAGGAAAAGCATATGAAAAATAGAAAGGATGAGAGCAGATGTTAAGAAGAATGCCTAAAATAAAATATATAACAATAAAGACTATCGTCTTGAATTATAATTCTGAAATTTCAATTTGTTTTAAAAATTCAATGCCATGCCTGTAATCCCAGCACTTTGGGAGGCCCAGATGGGCAGATCGCCTGAGGTGAGGAGTTCGAGACCAGCCTGGCCAACATGGTGAAACCCCGTCTCTACTAAAAATACAAAAAAGTAGCTGGGCATGGTGGCAGGCACCTGTAATCCCAGCTACTTGGGAGGCTGAGGCAGGAGAATCACTTGAATCCAGGAGGCAGAGGTTGCAGTGAGCTGAGATTGCTCCACTGCACTCCAGCTTGGGTGACAGAGCAAGACTCCGTCTCAAAAAGAAAATTGAATGCATGCTTTTCATGAAATTATTAGTCGGTACTCATTGAGCATTTTCTATATGTCAAATACTACATTATTTGTTTTTATTGTGTTATTCTATTTAATCTTTTGAAACAACTATTAGAAGCATGTATTAATGTTATTTTTCTTTAAAGAAAACACATCTTAATCAAAATGACGCAGAAAAGTTAAAAGTAACATTGATAGTTAAAGCCTTACTCATAAACACTCAAAGAAAGATGGGTGCAAATATTTATATTGGATCAAAATGCAAGGCACAAAATGTTACTTTAAAAAAGGGAGTCATATTTCAAAAGGCGCACTTCACTATGAAAATATAACTCATACACATAACTGAACAACATCACCTCAAAGTACACGAAGAACACCAATTAAAAATACAAGGAGAAATGTATAGAAACCCAATAAAATAATTTACCACTCTTGGTTTCTAAAAGATACAAAAAGTCACAAATAATGAAGATTATAATGAATTTAAGAAAGCTAACGAAAGTACTATAATAGACATTGGTAGTACAGACTTGAGCCCCAAAAATGGAATTCATTTTATTTAAAAATATACATTAAACATTAATATAAACTGGATCACATATTTATTTACAAAATAAACCTTAATATATTTCCCAGAGCAGAAATTTTATAATAGCAGGATCTAAACATACTGTAGTAAAAATAAATATAAATTACTGATGCCAGTTTAAATGAAACAAACCCAAACTCATAAAATGAAGACAATGTCCTAAATAAATAGCTTTTCTAACTATAAGAGGAAAAACTATAATTCAGAATCACTTTGAAAATATTGATGAGAAGGCTGCTTATGAAAAACTATGCAACATTGCCACAGTTGCACTCATGGGCAATTGCACAGTTTTAAATATCTTATTATTAATAAGAAAAGGTGAATATTAAATAAGTATTTAACTAAGATATGAGAAAAGAATGGCATAATATGTGCTTTAGGAAAGGAGGAAAGAGAAAATGGAGAAAGAAGTAGAAATTCATTGGCAAAGAAGAAAGTCTTAAAATTTATTTTAAAAATCTGAGATCTGGACCTTTGTAGTACCATATCTGAACCAATAATATAAACAAACTTTACAAGTCTAACTAAAAATAAAAAAGAAAACACAAATATACAAAATTAGGTACAAGAGAATGATGCTATAGATAAGAAAGAGTGTAAAAGCACTGCTAGAGAATTACTGAGTGCTGCTCTGTCCCAATAAACCTGAAAATCTCAATGAAAGGGATGATTTTCTAGGAAAATATAAATGACCAAAATTGACTCAGGGTGGAGCAGTAAACCTGAATAGAAAAAAATAACTGAGGAAGACATTGAAAGTGTTGTCAAAGGCTTACCTCCAAAAATGGCTCTGGCTCAAATGTTTTTATGAACAGCGTTTTTCCAAGTTGAAAGAACAGATCATCCTTCTGCTCTATAAAACTGAGAGGATAGACGATCCAAAGCTTCCTCATTGGTTTTATGAAGCTATCCTAACTCTGGCTCTAAAATGACAGCACTAGCACCAGAGAGGGAAAACACAAACTATCTTCCCATTTGTATAATCAGAAAGAAGATAGAAAGAAGCTGAATCTGATACTATGTCAAAAACATCATGTCTCGTGGCCAAGTTGCATTTTTTTCTAAAGAAAGAAAATTAGGAGAGCTACTATTAAAATATATAACATAAATAGGCCAGAGAAAAATATTCTATAATCACCATAATAAAAAATATATTAGATAAAAATCAAATATTAATATTAGAAAATTGGGAAAAAGGCAATTCTTGACATGAGATACAAAATCTATTTATTGTAAACCACTGAAGATTATATGCAATGGTGAAACAACAGAAGAGTTTCACAGAAGCGTCAGATACGTATCTTCCATCACTACGATTATGCAACATTTCTTGGAAGTTCCAGTCAAGGCAATAAAACAAACAATTCTAACAAGAAGGGTCGTCAATGGCGAAAAGACAACATTGTCATTTTCAGGTGATATATGATGTTTTTTCATTTTTTTCCCTTGGAAAATCAAGATAGGCAGTAAAAATCTATTCAGACTAGTGAGTTACACAGAAAGTTGGCTAAAAACAAAGTAAACAAGAACCAGCCACCACAACAAAAGCCACAATAACTCTTTTAGACATTTCAAAAACCAAAGAGCATTTTTTAAAGAAAAGAGATTTTATTCAAGAAAGTATACATAATAACTAGGAACAAGCTAAAAAGTCAGGATCTGTGTTAAAAAATGCTCCAAGATATTATCAAGATATATTAAAATGGCACAAAAGTGAAATAAATTTTATTACTAGAAGGAAAGACATTGGTTATAAATGTATTTATTTCCTAAATAATATGTAAGTTTAAGATATTTCCCAATTAATTTCCTAATTATGTTATTTTGTAACTCGAAAAAGTGATTTTGAGGAGTATTAAAAAACATAGAGGAATGAAGATGGGTAATTGCAGGATTTAAAAGAAGAATTCTGTAGAGACACTGCTAACATGTTTATAAAATTGCAATAATCGGCCGGGCGCGGTGGCTCAAGCCTGTAATCCCAGCACTTTGGGAGGCCGAGGCGGGCGGATCACAAGGTCAGGAGATCCAGACCATCCTGGCT
>NW_012113697.1:3261577-3299877 GCF_000951035.1 Colobus angolensis palliatus
AAAAAAAAAAAAAAAAAAAAATGCAATAATCAAAACCATATGATAGTGTCCAAGGCAGATAAAGGAATGAAAGAAATAGAAGGCAACCAAAACATATATGACAGAAATAACTTTTTAAATAATTGGAGGAATGATGCATTCGTTAGTAAATATTACTAGGAAAATTGGTTGTTAGTTCTAAAATCCAATTATGTATACTAGAATGACAAAAATTACACTTACAAAATAAACTCCAGATGGATCTAATATTTGAATGAAAAAATTACTACAATTATGGCAGGCTAAAAGAAAATATGAGTATTCAAGACAGAAGCAAATCTTAAGTAAAACTCTTTAAAGTAAGAGACAATTAAAAAATTAGTTTAGGTGTTTAGAAAAATTAAAGACATCAAAACCACTATAGAATTAAATGCTAAGGCCACCTTGGGAATTGGGAATAACAGAATACGTATGATAGACAAAGCGTTACTGTTCTCACTATAGAAAGTATGTATGTGTGTATGCATGCATGTGTATTTATATGCTATTTATATATATTTATACACACATACACATATACCAAAGAGTAAAGGGCAATTACTGTTAACCAAAAATTGCCAGTTTACAAAAAAGCAAATTTTTAATATGAAAAAATTCAATTTCTATAGTTATAAAAAAATACAAATGAAACAACTTATGTTGTCAACAGACCAAAGGTAAGGATAAAATATTTCATCTGTGTTTCTCAGAGTGTGAGATGAGCATTCATAAACTAAAGCAACAGTGGGAAAGTGGGTAAAGTCGAGGGTAATTAGACAGCTTCATTGGAGTTTGATGGTGTTGGTCCCTCCTTTTTATTTTCTGCGGGTGAAACTTTATTACTGAATTTTTCTGTGCTGCATTTTTCTCCTCTCTACTACGAGGAAAACAATAGTAGTGACCTTTAATACAAGAGTCAAGTGAGTAACAGGACTCCCTCTGACCCGGCATCTTCACTTCCAGATGCTCTGAGAACTCCTGTGCTTGCTTGTCTAATTCACAGAGATCGTCAGTCAGAGGTGACACCACTTCAGAAGCAAAGCAAAACAAAAAGCAACACGAAATTTCAACTCATTAAAATATTAAACACATGCAAATGCAAAAGTGAATGAGGCCCCAGATGAGATAGGCTCTGAGTGCAATTAGGCTGACAGCTAGAGATTAGATTCTAATTTAGGCTCCACTAATTAGGCATGAGATTTCAGCGAGTCACAAGACCTCACTAAGCCTCAGTTTCCTCATCTATGAGATGGGGCTGGGGGTAGGAGATGAAGGTAATAATTAATTAATAAATAATTATTAATCAATAGTAGGCAATTCATAGTTAATTAATAATTAATAGTTAAGTAATTAATAATTAAGTAATTAACATAATAATGTTAAATATTTTAAATAGTGAAAGGGACAGAGTAAGTGCTCAGTAAATGTTAATACTTAAACAAAAATCTTAACCACTAGGAAGAGCAGTTTGGACATTCCTCAAAAAACTAAAAATAGAGCTACTATGTGATCCAGCAATCCCACTGCTGGGTATATACCCCAAAGAAAGGAAATCAGTGTACCAAAGGAATTTCTGCATTCCCATGTTTATTGCAACACTGTTCACAGTAGCCAAGATTTGCAAGCAATGCGTGTCCATCAGCAGATGAATAGATAAAGAAATTATGGTACTCATACACAGTGGAATACTATTCAGTCATAAAGAAGAATGAGATCCTGTCATTTGCAACCACATGGGTGGAAATGGAAGTCATTCTATCAAGTGAAATAAGCCAGGCACAGAAAGACAAACTTTACATGTTCTCACTCATTGTGGGAACTAAAAATGAAAGCAATTGAACTTACAAAGACAAAAGACTAGCAGGATGGTTACTGGAGGCTGGGGAGGGCAGTGTAGGGTGGGAGGTAGTAGGGGTGGTTAATGAGTAAAAAAATGTAGTTAGAAAGAATAAAACCTAGTATTTGATAGCGCAACAGGGTGACTATAGTCAATAACAATTTAATGACACATTTAAAAATAACTAAAAGAGCATATAATTGGATTGTTTGTAATAGAAAAGATAAATGCTTGAGGGGATAGATACCCCATTTATCATAATGTAATTATTATGCATTACATGCCTGTATCAAGGTATCTCCTGCAACCCACAAATATAAATACCCACTATGTACCCATAAAAATAAATGAAAATCTCACGTGTGTAATCTTTGATCTAGTAATTCCACTGCAGTGCGTTGAGGAAATAATTTGTGAGGTGTATATAGGTATGTACAATTTAATGATTATAACAGTTTTACTTACAATGGGAAGACAGTAAAAACAGTTTGAATTTCCAATGTTTACGGCTTGGTTTAACAGATTAGGGCCCATCTAGAAACTGACGATAGGAAACTATTAGAATTATGCACTCAAAGCATATTTAAAGGACATAGAGTAATGCTCACAATAAAGTGTTAATTTGAAAGAGTTAAATCATATATAAAGTATAGGCCACGCGCGGTGGCAAATGTCTGTAATCCCGTACTTTGGGAGGCCGAGGCAGGCAGATGAGGTCAAGAGATCGAGACAATTTTGGCCAACATGGTGAAACCCGGTCTCCACCAAAAATACAAAAATCAGCCGAGAGTGGTGGCGTGCACCTGTGGTCCCAGCTACTCTGGAGGCTGAGGCAGGAGAATTGCTTGAACCCAGGAGGCGGAGATTGCAGTAAACCGAGATAGCGCCACTGTACTCCAGCCTGGTGACAGAGCAAGACTCCATCTCAAAGGGGGAAAAAAGTATAATATGGACTTTATTTTCTGAATTCATAGACCTATATTTAAGATATATGTATATGTCTTATCAAAAATGCTACAAGTATAGAATTAAATATTAATTGTGGTTAGCTCTGGGTTGCGAGGTTATGGATTCAATCTTCTTTATATTTTCTGCATTTTTTTTCCAATTTTCAAATGCACATAAATTATTTTTATAATCTGGGGAAAATGTGCATCAGTGATGTAGTAACATTGTCACTTAGCCACTAACTCACTACCAGGAATGTTCTCCCTCTCTCTGCTCCGACAGCTCTCAAGACTCAGTTTCACTGCTATACTGCTTCCTTCTCCACCCAGTTGGGTGGTGGTGACCAGTTCCACCATTCACTTCTGTTGTCAGCAGCGAGCAGCCCGGAGCAACAGTCAGGCTGCAGTTGCTTTGGGTTCTTTGCAATATTCTCTTTAGCCACCTTTCCTGTCAACTGATCTGCTGTAAAGAATACCTAAATGTCGTTTAATCATTACACCTAGCTCACTTACCATATATGGAAACTATGGAGTTACAGTTTGGTAATACACAGCCCTGCCTCCAGGAGCTGGCAAGCAAGTGGAAGAGACTAGCCCAGAGTACCAGACCATGTCATATCACAGTTTACAAAGATGACGCCCACATTGTCTACTCCATGGCAGGTGAATGTTGACAGCACAGGGCCATCAGATTTCACAAGTAAAAATACTGCATGGGACAAAAATGGCATGAGGCATACTTAAAAAATTATTCAGTCGGGCACGGTGGCTCACGCCTGTAATCCTAGCACTTTGGGAGACCAAGGCAGCCGGATCACCTGAAGTCAGGAGTTCTAGAGAGCCTGGCCAACATGGCGAAACTCCGTCTCTACTAAAAGTACAAAAATTATCTGGGCATGGTGGCAGGCGCCTGTAATCCCAGCTACTCAGAAAGCTGAGGCAGGAGAATCGCTTGTACCCGGGAGGCGGAGGTTGCAGTGAGCTGAGATTGCACCACTGCACTCCAGCCTGGGTGACAAGAGCGAGACTCCGTCTCCAAAAAAAAAATTATTCAAAAGTATCTAAAATTCAAGTTTACCTGGGTTTCCTGTGTTTTATCTAGCAACCCTAGGCAGAAATTATTTCCTCCATCTCCTCTCCCTATCCCCATTTCACAGATGAGGAAACTGAGACCAGTGTGGTCTTGTGACTTGCTGCATTCTCATATTTAATCAGTGGAGCCTGAATGAGAATCTAATCTCCAGCCTTTAGCTTAATTGTACTCGCAGTTTGGCTCATACGTGCTCTCATTGACTTCTGCATTGGCGTATGTTACAATATTGAATTTGAATGGGCTCAGTGCAAGTGAATTTCTGTTTTGCTTCTGGAGTGGTGTCATCTCTGGTTAGTGGTCCTCTGTCAATTAGACAAGTAACCACAGGGCCTCGCAGAGCATCTGGAAGTGAAGACGCTGGGTCAGAGGGAGCCCTGTTGCTGAGTCGGCCCCTATAGATGGATAGCGTGCCTGCCCTGCTGCTGTTGAGGGAGCTCTTCACCACAGGTGGCTGTGCTGTGCATCCCATGGGAGAGCAGCAATTTGTGTGCAAATAAGCCTCGCAGTCTAAGCCCAACTGCTAGGGTGCATCAACAGAGACACCCAGGGCTACCGGGGCAGTACCCTTCACTCACACCTCCTCTCCAGAGCCCAGGGGGTACCTCGCCCAGCATAGGTGCCTGATTCACAAGCATCGAATGAGTAAATGAGTGCTTCCCGTTTAGCCTGGTTCCTGCAGTGGGTTTTACCCACCATCTCTCCTGGTTGGCCTGTAGCAGGAAGCAGGAGACACTTATCTACTGCTCCAGGATGCATCGCTTCATGGCGGGGCCTGAAGTGGCAGCCGGGGAGACTCTACCTTCCATGGAGACTGCAGCTGCATTCCAGACTCAACTCTGAATAATGGAGTTTTAGGCATTTGTGCTTAGCCCACTTGACACGTGCAGGGGCAGAGCTATTTCATCACACCTTGTATGTTTATCATCTGGCATTGCATGTATGGAAATCTACCAGACAGGAACCCACTCCCTTTCTCTGCTTTTCTCTCTGCTTTCTGGTTTTACAGAGAGACCAGGCTCTGGAGTGCGGAGAGATCTCTACAGGTGCACCTGATCCAGCTGGACACCAGGAGATGGTTTTGGCTGCACCTTTTCAAGTTCCCTGCCAGAGATGGCACTGGCTTTTCTTCGCTGGCTGCTCAGCTGACATGCTAGGCTTCTCTGGTGAAAAACAAGCATTTCAGAGTTGCCCAGAGAGGACTGAGTGTGGAGGTCATGGCCTTGTGTCAACCTAGCATGCTGGTTCAGGTCCCACTCACCCCGGAGGTCCTCTGGGGGTTTCAGACACCTGCTCTTCCACCTTCCTGCCTCTGCCTATTCTTTCTTGCATTGGGAGAAGGGATTAAATGTCTGCCACACTTCAGTGGACAGAGCAAGGGTCTCCAGGCTCTGCTGTGCCTTGGCTGGTGTTATCTCCTCTGAATTCAAGTCCTGGCAGACAAGGGCCATGTCTTTGAGAGTTGTGTGTTATTTCTGATACACAGAGAAGGCTCTGGGCCAGAACACTTTTGCTGCAGGGATCCAAAGCGAATGAGAGGGAATCGAAGCTCCCTGGTCAGCGAGGCCCGCCCATCTGTCTGTCTGTCTGTCTGTCTGTCTGAGCTCAGAGGTGGTGAACAGCAACCTGAGGGAGGCATCCAGGCTAGGGAGGGGGCGGGTCAGATCTTGCTAAAATTTCATAAGATGAGCTTTGAGAGATTCAGAAAACAGCTGAATAAAACCCCCAAACCTATCGAGAGCTTTAAGTTCATTAAAAAAGAGTTGTTTCTGTTCCTATCAAAACAAACAGTCGCTCCAGGCTGGAGCTCTCTTATGTTATTGTTAAGTGCCAGGATACTGTGACTTTTTGAGTAAAGAATTATTTTAAGATCAGCCCAAGGAGGTGTGGCTGATTTCAGTTGCAAACACAAATTTAAAACAGTGGGGTTCTTCGAGGATTTATGTTTGGCTTTCTGCAGTTCTTTAAGCTGTTACACTTAATAAGTACTATGATCAGGTATTAGCTGTATGTTTCTCAAAACTGCTTTCACTGATCTGACTCTATCTCATATTAAACAAACAGTAATAGCTTTCCATAGTGTGGCTCAAAAAAAAAAAAAAAAAAAAAACCAGCAACAACAAAAGTTTCACTTTGAGCCTAACACATGTTAAACTATCCCTCGCTCCCTCTCTCACTCATTCCATGATTTAATTAGCACCTTCCATGTGGTGTATTAGGCACCAGGATATAAAGCCAGATAAGCCATGCTGTCAACCTCAGAGTAACTTCTGAAGGGAGACAGACACAGAAACAAACACACGGAGCGAAGTGTCAGAAAAGAAATCCTAAAAAATCTGCCTGGGAACCATGGAGCTTGTGGTGATTTACCAATATGGATGCTCTTCCTTGAATAGAAGCATTAAAAATGACACATAGAATATAAAAAAAAATTCAGATGCCTAGAAGAACTCATAAGAGATAAAGGAAATCACTAGCTGCCAAAAGAAAAAGGAAGAAATTTAATATCCAAGTGGTAAGAGTAACTGGAAACCCCAGGTCCGTCTGAATGTAGAGCTTAGAGGCCGGGAGCCTGGGATCCTAGCACCAGCAGGAAAAGGAAGGCACAGCTTTATTCACTGCCAAGGCAAGGAAGCTAGACCTAGACTCCTCCATAAAGTGTGGAGTCTCTAGGAGGGCCCTGCCAGGTAAAGGTTTTGGCTCCCTGGCCCAGTGAAGAGAGGTCTCGCCTTCCACGTGATGCCTTGGATGGAAAACAAAAGCAAACAAACAAACAAAACCCAGGTCTTACAAGAAATTGAGAGCCCTGTTCAACTTGTTATTATAGATTCAGGGTCCAAATTTACAGAACCTGTGCAGAAAATAAAAAGTACAAAAACCTGCCACCTGAGGAATGGAGCATAGAAACTGGTTCGGCACCCATGAATGACAGAGGAGCCGCTGCCCATAGAGACTGAGGATGGGTGGAGGCGTTTTGTAATGTGATCTGATTCACATATAAGAATGATCCCTCTGGGGCTAGTGAGAGGGAGGGAGCAAGGACAGAGGGAGAGAGCTGCCAGGAGACCAACACATAGTTTCAAGTAACCGTGGGCGACAGCCCAAGCTAGACACTGCAAAGGACCAGCAAGGGTTCCCGCTCTTGGATTTCGTCCCTCCTTCTTTACTCCTCTCTTGAACATCAGATATCTTTGCTTCCACTTTTGTCTGTATCCCTGGGTGTAAGAAAAAAGCATTTTCTGCCCCACCCCCAGGCCCATCCATCTTGTGTAAGCTGGTTGGCCTGTGGCAGGAAGCAGGAGACACTTATCTACTGCTCCAGGATGCATCGCTTCATGGCGGGGCCTGAAGTGGCAGCCGGGGAGACTCTACCTTCTATGGAGACTCCGGCTGCATTCCAGACTCAACTCTGAATAATTGAGTTATAGGCATTCGTGCTTAGCCCACTTGACACGTGCAGGGGCAGAGCTATTTCATCACACCTTGTATGTTTATCATGAGGCCCTTCTGTCCCATGACAGAGCCAAAACTGGGCCCTGGTCTGAATGTACCACCATCCTGGGGAACCCTCAGGCTCTTGAGTCCAGCCATGCCCACCACACCCTCTGGCCATCTGCAGGCTTCTTTTCACAAGCTCCGTGCTTCCTCCCTCCTGAGCCAATCTCGCGTCTCTCTCCTCCCCCAAAACCTTTGCATCCTACTATTTGGGGATTAAAAACACACAACAATACTTTTCCTGACTGCCAAACTCCTCATCACCGCATTCTTCAGTAAATATTTTCACATGTCCATGTCTTAAATAAGACTGGGTTCTCCCCTATACACAATTTCCCTCTGATGCTCTTTCATTCTCCCACACCCCACACAGCTCAAGACCCAAAGGTGCGGTGTGTGTCTTCAATATGTGTATTACAAATATTTTAATTGCCTTAAAAAAGAAACAGAGAGTCTCGTGTGAAGCAGGTGCAGAAACATACCTCAGCAGCCTGCACATACAGGCTGGGATTTCTTGTCAAACTGTGTGGCCACTCTCCAGATGAATTATAGTCAATATGAGTTTTCAAAGACCATTCAGTTGCAGGAAGTGCTTGTATCATGAAATTTCTCTTTCAGATTTAATAAGCATATAGAATCAATTTCATGCACACTTAAGAAAGTTGGAAAGAAGGAAGGCTTTCATTTTTCCTGGTGGGAAGGTTTTCAGGGTATCCTACAATTAAGTAAGTGAAGCAAATTTTTGCTCTCTTCCTAAAAATCAGAAGGCAGAAGAACTATTTCTGCAGGTGATTTCTGCCTCCCACTCAGCTGACATGTTCCTGTGTAGCTGTTCATCACAGCTAAGGGCAACATAAAAGTCTCTATTGGAAATATATAAGCACAGTTGTCTTGTGATGACATGAGGATGATGATGATGTAATTTATTAAGCCAGTACCGACTAGGAGTTATTCCAAGTGCTTTATAACTATTAAACCATGTAGTAAGTGGGTAAGTGTTATGGCCATTTTACAGTTAAGGAAACTGAGGAAAAGTCAAGTCACTTGCCCAAGAAAAGTCAAGGTCACATTACCGGGAAGTGGTAGAGCTGATATTCCATTCCAGGCTACCTGATTCCTGAGGATTCACTCTTAACTACTACACTATTGAAAGTTAGCATAAAACATAGCATTGTATAAAAACATAGCAATCCAGATATTGTGATAGGTAATTATTTGTATCATTTTTCTAAGGGGTTTATGACTATGCATATTCCTACATTGGTAGGTTTATACAGGTACAAAACTTCTAACTTTCTTGAGGAAGATAGATGAGAAAATGGAGACTGTATCCAACAACGTCTTTACAAATCACAAGCTCTCTTGCACCTACCTTTTTCTTTTTTCCAACTTTCTATACCTGGATTCTCAGCCATGCAACTGATGTGTCAGAATGTATAGGGGTCTCCATGTGTCAGTAGGTTGCCTCCTTCAGATAGCTGCATCTGTTTGCTCCTACAATGTGTAGCTCAAGTCACCTATCCTATGAGACCCTAGAAGACATCTCCTGAGAGCGTGGTTTTAGAAGGTGACATAATTTTACAACAAAATTAATTTTTGTTGGAAGAGCTCTTTGACTAGTACTAGTCCTCTTGCTTAGATGCCGAATCCTAGTTTTTCAGGCGTTTTGTTTTGGGTCCAAATCAGACCTTCTGGGCTTTATTCTCCAGAGTAAAAGAAACTGCCAGCACCAGTCCCTCTTTCCCTCTTTGAGTAACCAATTTGTGAATTTGTGTTTCTTCTCTCAGTTAATAACTTTTCTGATGGGGCATGTTTAATATTTCAATATTTGTTGAGAATAGTGATTTCCTCTATAAGGAAAATTCTAATACGGTAAAGCATCTAAATCCAAATGCTCTGGCTCCACGTGGGAATTTTCCTAATGGTAAACGGTGTTGAATATCTTTTCATGTGCTTATTTCTTCCTTCTGTACACTTGCTTTGGTGAGGTGTCTATTCAAATACTTTGCCCACGTTTTGCTTGGGTTGAAGGTTTTCTTACTACTGAATTTTGAGAGTTCTTTATATGGTTGGGATACAAGTTCTTTGCCAGATATGTGACTTTAAAACACTCTCTTCAAGTCTGTAGATTGTCTATTCATCTCTTGGTGTCTGTCTCAGAGCAAAATTTTAATCTTAATGAATTCCAACATATCATTTTTTTTCTTTTAGGGATTATGGTTTTGGTGTTGTATCTAAGAACTCTTCATCTAACCAAAAGTCATGAAGACTTTTTTTCTGTTTTCTTCTAAAAGTTTTATAGATTTACATTTAACATTTACATCTATGATGCATTTTCAGTTAGTTTTTGAATAAGGTGTGAGATTTAGTTAGAGGTTTATTTTCTTGTATATGAGTGCTAAATTGTTTCACCACCATTTGTTGAAAATACTATCCTTTTTCTATTGAATTGTTTCCACATCTTTGTGAAGAACCATTTGTCTGTATTTGTGTGGATCTGTTTCTAGACTTTTATTCTACTGCATTGATTATTGTATCTATCTTTTTTCTAATACTACTGTCTTGATTACTGTAGATTTATACAAACATTTTTGAAATTGAAAAAACTATTTCTTTAACTTTAGTTTTCCTTTCTCAATATTGTTTGGTTATTCCAGTTCCTGTACCTTTACCTTTTCAAGTACATTTTAAAAATCAGCCTGTCTATCAATTGGGAATTTTATCGCCATTTCATGAAATCTAAGGATATCTTTACTTAGAAAAAAAGATAGAGCTAAATCAATACACACAATCTAAGCTGAGTGAGAGAGAGAAAGAAAGATTGGAAAAATAGAACCGACTTTCAGGACCTGTGGGTCAGTAACAAAAATCTCATGTTCATGTCATTGTAGTCCTAGAAAGAGAGAGAGTATGGCGTGGAAAAAAATTGAAGAAGCAATGGCTGAAAACTTGCCAAGTTAGGAAAAAAGAAATAAACCTAGAGATGTAAGTGTAGAGAACCCCAAACACAATTAACTAAAGAAATGAGCACTTAGGGATATCTCAAGTTTCTGAAAACTAAAAGCAAAGAAAAAATCTTGAAAGCAACAAGAGGAAAATGGCATACTACTTCTAACTAGAGGAACAAAGATTCAAATAAGTATATATTTCTCTTCAGAAACTATGTAGGCCAAATGGTAGTGGAAATTTTTAAGTGTTGAAAGAAAAGAACTATCAACTAAGAAGTCTAGGTCCAGAAAAATTTTCTTCAGAAATGAAGGTGAAAGTGAAACATTCTTACACAAAGAAAAGTTGAGATAAAATTGTCAGGAGATGTGCTCTAAACAAATTGTTAAATGAAGCCATTGCAACTGAAGAAAAGAGATACTAGAAAGAAATTTCAAAATATCAAGGATTAAAAGAAGAGGAACAGAAATGGTAAATAACTAGATAAATAAAAGAGATTATTTTTCCTCTTGAGTTTAAAATATATTAAATGGCTAAAAGAAAACAATGACAATATTGTCTGATGGGGTATTCAATGTATATAGATGTAATATACAAGACAGTTACAACATAAAAGGACCTACATAATGGTAAAGTTTTTACATTCCCCTATAAAATGGGACAGTGAAAAAAGGTAAATATGTAGTAATCACAAACACACAAAGAAAAATATATGTGTAAAATAGAGTAAAAAATACAGTAGATAAGTTAAAATGGAATGATAAATAATGTAAAAAAAAACAAAAGGAGATAGGAAAGAGAAAATAGAGGAACAAAAACTAGAGACTAAACAGAAAACAAATAATAATAGATCTAAATTTAAACATAAAGAATTACACTAAATGTACATGATCTAAACATACTAACTAAACGATAGAAATTGTCAAAATATATTTTTTGAATGATCCAATGTTGTGCTATTTGCAAGACTCATTTGCAAAATAATAAGTAAATTAGGCCTTAATAAATAGAAAAGACATACCATAGACTTAAATCTAAGACCTGAAACCTTAAAAATTATAGAAAATAGCATTGGAAAAACCCTTCTAGACATTGGCTTAGGCAAAGACTTCATGACCAAGAACGCAAAGCAAATGCAACAAGAACAAATATAAATAGATGGGACTTAATTAAACTAAAAAGCTGCACAGCAAAAGAAATAATTGGCAGAATTAACACACAACACACGGAATGGGAGAAAATCTTTGCAATCTAAACATCCAGCAAAGAATATCCAGAATCTACAAAGAACTCAAACAGACCAGCAAAAGAAAAACAAACAACTGTATCAAAAAGCAGGCTAAAGACATGAATAGATAATTCTCAAAAGAAAAGATACAAATGGCCAAAACGCATATGGAAAAATGCTCAACATACTAATTGTCAGGGAAAATGCAAATCAAAACCCAAATATGATAACATCTCACTCCTGCAAGAATGGCCTTAATAAAAAAATTTTTTTAAATATATGTTGGCATGGATGTGGTAAAAAGGGAATGCTTTTAAACCGCTGGTGGGAATGTAAACTAGTACAACCACTAAGGAAATGGGTGTGGAGATTTCTTAAAGAACTAAAAGTAGAGCTACTGTTTGATCCAGCAATCCCACTACTAGGTAGCTACCCAGAGGAAAAGAAGTCATTATATGAAAAAGATACTTCCAAACACATGTTTAGAGTGGCATAATTTGCAACTGCAAAAATATGGAACCAGCCCCAATGCCCATCAATCAACAAGTGGATACAGAAAATGTCGTATTATATATACCATGGAACGCTGCTCAGTCATAAAAAGAAATGAAATAGGGCGAGGTGGCGGGCACCTGTAGTCCCAGCTACTCGGGAGGCTGAGGCAGGAGAATGGCGTAAACCCAGGAGGCGGAGCTTGCAGTGAGCTGAGATCTGGCCACTGCACTCCAGCCTGGGCAACAGAGTGAGACTCTGTCTCAAAAAAAAAAAAAACAAAAAAAAACAAACAAAACGAAATAATGGTATTCACAGCAACCTGGATGAAATTGGAGACCATCATTCTAAGTGAGGTAACTCAGGAATGGAAAATCAAACATCATATATTCTCACTCATAAGTGGGAGCTAAGCTATGAGGAGGCAAAGGCATCAGGATGATACAATGGACTTTGGGGCCTCAGGAGAAATGGTGGGAGGGGGATGAGAGATAAAAGACTACACGTGGGGTACAGTGTACACTGCTTGGGTGATGGGTGCACCAAAATCTCAGAAATCACCACTAACCACTAAAGAACTTATCCATGCAACCAAACACCACCTGTTACCCCAAAACCTACTGAAATAAAAAGAAATTAAAAACAACCCAAACATTAAAACAGAGATCTTAAGACCAAAAAAAAAAAAAAAAAAAGAAAGCAAGGAAAAATATACCATGGAAACACTGATCAAAAGACAACTGATCGGACATAGATTTCAGAGTGAATAAGTTGACCAGGGATGAAGAGAGACATTATATGATGATATAAGGGTCAGTTCATCATGAAAACATAATAATCCAATATATGTGTGTACCTACTGACAATGCTTTCAAAAACATGATGCAAAATTCATGAAAGTGAAAGGAGAAATTTTAAAAATCCACAATTATATTTGGAGAGTTCAACACTCCTCTCTCAGTAATATGCAGAACTTAAAAAAAAATCAAACAGGGATACAGAAGAATTGAACTGCATCATCAACTAACTAAATCTAAATAATATTTAAAAAAATCATTCTTCCCATAACAGTGGAACACACATTCTTTTCAGAAGTACATGGAATAGTCAAGGTAGACCATACCTTGGTCATAAAAGACACATTAACAAAAGTTAGAATTATGTAAAAAATAAAATAAAATCTAAAATCAGACAAAGTATTTTCCTTGAATCATAATAAAAATAAACTAGAAATCAAGAACAGGATAACAGGTAGCATAAGAGAAAAATATCCAAACACTTGGAAATCAAATAACATGCTTCTAAATAATCTGAGTCAAAAAGAAAAAATTACAAAATAATTTCTATTAAACAAAAATGAAAATAAAATATACCAAAATTTGTGAGCTACAACTAAAGCAGTGCTTAAAGACAAACTTATAATATTAAAAACTTATATTAGAAAAGAGATGCCTTATACAAGTTATCTAGGTTTCCATCTTAAGAAGAGCAAAATAAACTCAAACAAAAATAAGAAAATAAATAATATAGTGGTAGAAATAAAGAAGATTGAAAACAGAAAAATAATAGAGAAAGTCAAAGAAACCCAAATCTGGTTCTTTAAAAAGATCAATAAAATCAATAAAATTTAGCAAGGACAAAGACAAAAAGACAGAAAGAATAAATTGCCAGTATCAGGAATGAAAGAGGTTATTGCTACAGACCCCACTGGCATTTAATAATAATAGGGGCATATAGGGGATACTGTGAATAATTATATACACACATTTTTGACAAGTTAGGCAAAAGGGATCAATTCCTTGAAAAACACAAATTACCTAAATTCACTCAAATGTAATAGACAACTTAAATAGCCCTATAACTTTTAGAAAACTTGAATTTGCAGTTTAAAACTCTCTGAAAAAATTCTCCAGGCCCATGTGATTTATGAACAATTTTATTAAACATTTTACAAGAACACCAATTCTACAATATCTCTTCTAAAATGTAGAAGAGAAAACACTTCCCAATTCAATTTATGAGATCATCATAACTCTGATTCTAAAACCAGACAAGTAGAAGAAAGAAAGAGAGGAAGCAAGAAAGGGAGGAAGGGAGGAAGAGAGGAAGGGAGGGAGTAAGGAAGTAGGGGGAGAAAGGGAGAGAGGGAAGAAGGGAGCGAGGGAGGGAGGGAGGAAGGAAGGAAGGAAGGGAGGGGGGGAGGAGGGAGGGAGGGAGGGAAGGAAGGGGGGGAGGGAGGAAGGGAGGGAGGAAGGAAGGAAGGAAGGAAGGAAGGAAGGAAGGAAGGGGGAATCTATAGACTAGGCCAGGCGTGGTGGCTTATGCCTATAATCCCAACACTTTGGGAGGCTGAGGTGCACAGTCAGTTGAGCTCAGGAGTTTGAGACCAACCTGGGCAACATGGCAAAACTCTGTCTCTGCAAAAATTACAAAAATTAGCTGGGCATGGTGGTGCGTACTTGTAGTCCTAGCTACTCAGGAGGCTGAGGCTGGGGTAGGATGTTTGAGCCTGGGAGGTTGCAGTTGCAGTGAGCTGTGATTATGCCACTGCACTCCAGTTTGGGTGACAGAGTGAGACTCTGTCTCCAAAAAAAAAAAAAAAACAACTACGGACTAATATCCCTCATAAGCATAAATGCACGAATTCTGAATTTTTTAAAAAAGCGGATTTGTTCAACAATGTGTAAAAAACGAAAAAATAATGCACTGCAACTATGTGAAATTTATCTTGGATATGTAAGGATAAGTTGATATTCAAAAATCAGTCAATGTAATCCACCACAATAGCAGTCTCAAGAAGGAAAATCATATAATCATTTCAACTGATAAAGAGAAGCCATTTAACAAAATTCAACATCCATTCATGATACTCTCAGCAAGCTAGGAACAGAAAGGAACTTCCTCAGTCTGAGAAAGAACATCTAAAAAAACTGCATTAAACTAACATAATAAGTAATGGTTGAAACACTTAATCCTTTCCCCAGAAGATTTGGAGTAAGGAAAGTGATGTCCTCTTCCTTTCACAGTACACTGCATGTCCTCACCAGCACAACAGCAAATAACAAACAGGAAACATGGGAGCTTTAGGTCTCAAATGACATAGAGACATAATGAAGTAAAGCAACTGACCAGTGGAGGAAATTCTTCTGAATGAAAGGAAAATAATGAGAATATATAAGGCATTTGAATGTGTTCTGATTATTTTTTTTCCAGTGGAAGAAAACATTTTGCAGGGTATTCCATATTTAAGAAGTTATTGATAGAAAGTAGAAATAAAGGAGGTAAATTCTTTTCTGTGAATTTCAGAAATGTAATGCTATAAGTTTCATGAAGTAAATGTCTAAGGAGAGAAAGAATTAAAAAGTACCATAAATAAGAAATAAAAGGAACAAAAAGTTCTTGTTTTAAATCAGTATAAACTACAGAAGGAAAGCGTTAAGATTTCTTTTAGGATTGGTGGAAAAGGTGATTACTTGTACTGAGAAAATTAGATTTGCATATCTTGTTCTAAACTTTTAAAAATGTAATGCCATGGTAACACTAGTGTTGTGCTTTGCTGATTAGATAAACTCAAAAGCTCTATTTTTGATAGAAAAAAACAAGAATTGAATGCAAAATCACGATTATCTATGTTTCTTACTTAAATACTCTTAGGGGATGTTCAACTTTTGGCACCAAAGCGGTTAAGTGCAGTGGTAAAGAACTCGTTCTTTTTTTGGTTGGAATTCTGGCCCCAGTGATGAACTGTGTGACCTTGGACAAGTTACCTAACCTTGTGTTTCAATTTCCAAAGCTGTAAACTGCAGAAAATAGTAATAAGGCCTACCTTATAGGTTGTTAGAGGAACTAAATAAGTAACTGTAAAATGTCTGGAATAGTTTCTGGCATAAAATAAAGGTAGATGCTGGCTATCAACTGTCACCATTATCATCCACCTGGTGACACATTGTCTGAATTGAAGACATAGTCCCTAGGGAAGAAAATAACAAAATTGTACTTTGAAAACCCATAGTTTTATTGTGACGGTACATATACCATAGATAGTATTTCTCGCTTCTGGAACTGTGCCTGAGTACTCCATAGAAAGCTGAATTAGAAATAGGGAGAAATTACATTAAGAACACAGATTTTGAGGGAAACCAAGCATTTTCTGCTAGCTAAAGAAAGAACTCATCTGTCCCATACCCACAAGCTCTTACTTCTGTTACTCTTTTGAAAAAATAGAATCTTGATCTAATAATTCAGATCCCAGAATACTGGGGTTAGCCACTTTTGCTAGGACTGAAAGTTCAGGATGTGTGGGAAACAGTTTTCTCTGTCTTCTTCCAAATACTGCCTTTTATTTTCCCCTTTGCAGACACCCCACTTTCTACAACAACCTTGAGTACGTGGTTGGGTTAGCTACCGTCTAGGTTTAGGGGACATGCACTCACTCTCTGTAACAGAGACTGGCTAAGAGTTCTCCAAGACACTTCTCTTTCTCTCCTGAGCACATAGTGAGGTGACACTCTAACAACAAAGGGTTGTCCTGTGGCTGGATTCTTGAATGTGGTCCCAAGTGATCTATACTATCTCAACCCCAGCATTGCTCCACAATACATCTTTCCTTCCATTCACAAATGGCCTCCAGAACCTTAAAAGATGGGGGAGCCATTAGAAGAATTATAGATCCCTGAAACACTGCATGGAGAAGAGTCCTTCTCTTCTACCAACTCACATCGTATTCTGATGTGAGAAATCAGCCTTATTCGTGCTTAGCTGTAACTCTTTGTTATAGAACTGCTGCCCTATCCTAAGTAAAAGACACTGTTATTCTCTGTCTTTCTGGGGCCTTTTTCTTTGGCGCTACAGAATGTAATTTTTACTTAACAGGAGTAGCTAGTTTTGAGACCTTAGGTTGTGCTTCGGTGGCAAGAGGTATGGTAGCTGAGGCTAGGTAAAGCATTTTACATAATCCAGCCCAGCTTCCCAGAGCTCTAGATAAATATTTTGGGCCAGAGGACCAGCTAAAAATAGTTACTTTGTTTTTCCTTGCCACTGTTCCCTATTCTTTTTTTCCCCTTAAAAGATAGAACCCCTGAGATGAAGCAAATTCAATTATTTAAAGGCCTTTTGGACTAGATGCCATCTTAATGTAGTATCCCCTTAGAGCAATCTACTGTTGTTATTATTTTAACAACAAATATGTAAAGAAGTAGAAAAGCAACAGTCAGATGCTTTAGACAGATACACTCAAAGAAGTTTAAATTAAGACACCTTATAGTTAGATACAACTGAATCTCCTCACTGATACTAGAAAGAAATTCTATGCTAGACACTGGAGTATGTACAATGAATAACATGATTTGGTTTCTTCTTCGTAGGAGTCAGGTGTAAGGATTAGGGGGAAAAAAAGAAAACAACATCGCATAAAATAGAAAATAATTAAAATAAGTGTAATAGATTATAAGGAGTTTTGAGAACCATTAAAGCAATCAGATACAGACAGGAGTTTATAAAAAGCGTTGCACTGGTTGTCTAAGAATGGATACACAGTAGTTTCAGTAGTTAAAAGGGGCACAAGCCCCTATGTCAAAGTATTGGACGATGAGATTTTTCAGTCCCTTTAAGGCAGTGGTCCTGTGATTCTTTCCTTCTTTGGGGTGCCCCAGTCAAAATGTAGTAATCAGCACTGCATAGACTACTTTTTGTTCATCCCCAGGGTAAAAATGGAAATGAATCATGGATTAGATTTATAGCCACTGAATTTATTGAGCAAGGCCCAAGTTCTTGTTCTAAGTTAAGATCCCTCCTCACCTAAATAAGAGTAAAATGGAAATAATCGCCTTGAGATTCAAATTGGGAGTGAGTTGGAGTTGGTTACCTGTCTACTGGTTCTACAAAGAGTGAAAATAACTTCATATCAGACCAAAGTCAAGATAACTCATCCAATGATGCTTATAGAATCTGTTAGTGTTGCTGAATCTTTTCCCTAACATTATCTTCAATTCTTGGTGGTGGTGGTGATGATGATGACGATGATAAGTCAATGATGATGAAGGCAGCATAATAAAAATAACTACTCTTTATTGAGCTATTACTATTGCTACAGCATTGTTTCCCGAATTTCCCTGAAAACAAGAATTTCTTAACTGTGCTTGCTGAATACATAGACTCCCAGGCTGCAACCCAAATCTACTCTATTACAATTCCTAGTGGATAAATTTGGGAAGGTTGCGGAACAGTATGCCAGGCTGGCTAGGTGCTCAGCACTATTCATTCATTATGATATTTAATTCCCACAACAATTTTATGAGGTAGATTCTATGATTAATCCTATCATATAGATGAGAAGCCTGAGGGATAGAGAAGTTACGTGACTTGCTTTTGCCAAAAACTTTGGATAGGATTTTCTTCAGACATGTTCACTGGAGTTCTAGGCCCGATGCTGAATTCCAACAGAAGCCCTTATGGGCTTAGCTGGCTTCCAGCAAAGCTTACATGAAATTTCCAATTTCTTGGTGTTCCTACGCAGGTTAAGACTATTCCAGTATGGAACCTTGTCCCATCCTTCTTGGTTCCTGAAGGATTCGCTCCTGTGCTTCTCCTTTCCTTTCCAGCATTTCAAGGTCCACAGGCTTCTTCCTCTCCACCTTGAGTAATTACTAAGATTTCAGAGAGTTTGCACTTTAGGAAGGAACGTAAGTCTCATAATAAGTGCCACTGAAGAGGTGCAGAGACAGAAAGTGCTGTGAAAATTTGGAAAAGAGAAATAATTCTTACTCTGGAATATTAGAGGTGGCATGGCATGGCATGGCCCAATTCACTTGTGCAAATTCTGAGATATTGGTAGGTTTTCCACTGGCAGAGGTGAGGTGAGCTCACCCAAAAAAAAAAAAAAAAAAAAAAAAAAAAGTTTGCTCCTTTTCTCTACTTTGCAAATTGGGTCTTTGTGACTTAGTCCAAGCAGGGGAAATAAATCTTAGCCCCATGATAGTTTAGCAGTCTAAGTCATCTGTTTCAAAATAGGATGGAATTACAACCAGCTGGTAGTAATTTTCAAATCCTGACCCCTGCAGAAAGGGATGAGAATTCACCAGAAAGTTCATTTCTTCTCCAGGGCACCAAGCTACATTTCCCTCAGAGGGTGACATGGATGCCAAGGGGCTTTTTATTTTTATTTTTAATTTTGTTAGTAACCGCAAGCCACACTGTTCCGGTATTTTGAATACAGCATTTATAAGTTGAAAGTAGAAGAAAGGTACAGAATGTGCCATATTTTCTAGTTCATTGTTCCATGTCCATAAAACAAAAACACTTTTAAAAGGCAAATTTTATATTCTTCAAGGTAGCAGCAATAGTAGTACTGTTCTCTCTGCCATTTATAGTGAAGGGTAAAACTTAAGCTGTTTGGACACTCCATCAGTCTTATTCATCCCTGCAGCAGCAACAGCCCTTTTCATTTCTAATATTTCACAGTTCTTAGCTATGAATAGGTAACCCCGTGCTTTTCACCACTTGTTATAAGCTGAATTGTGTCCATCAAGGAGACTGACAGAAGTTCTAAGGCCCAGTACCTGTGCATGCAACTTTATTTGGAAATAGGGGCTTGGGAGTTCTAACCACGTTAAGGTGACGTCATCACTGTGGGCCCCAAGTGGCTGTGTGAATACGGAGACAACAGGGAGAACGCAGCGTAAAGATGGAGGCAGAGACCCGAGTGAAGCGTCTGCAAGCCAAGGGGCACCAAGGAGTCCTGGTCATCCCCAGAAGCTGGAGGAAGGCATGGATCAAATTCTGTCTCAGAACGAATCAACCCTTCAAACACTGAATGCAGCCTTCTGGCCTCCAGACTGTGAAGCAACAAATTTCTGCTGTTTTAAGCCACCCGGTTAGTGATACTGCCTCATAGCAGGCCTTGAAAATTAATACACCACCTTTATAAAAACTGTTCACAAAGGAACTCTGTGTAACATTACGCATAAAACATAACAAAAACACTTAATATGACAACTGTTATAAATACGAAAAATATTATCACATGAAAGATAGTGGGAGATGTTACAGAGTTCACTGCCAGGTTACTTTGACGGAGAAGGAAAGAGACTGCTCACATTGAAGTTCAGTTCATCTTCGGAAAGGACCTGAGAGATGGTCTAATCCAGGAGTGGGCAAACTAGGGCCTGCAGGCCAAAAGCAGCTGACGGGGCATAATCGTACAGACCCTGAGCTAAGAATAGCTTTTACATTTTTTAAATGTTCTTGAGTGTGGGCCCGTCTCTTTTTTCCTTCCATCCAGAAGTTTCCGGAGCCTTAGAAAATGAAGAAACCACTAGAAGGAAGGATTTTAGATCCCCAAAAGATTGTGTGGCATAGACACCCTAACGCCCTACTCATGCTTTACTGTGATGTGAGAAATACGATTTAATTGTTTAGGCACTGAGATTTCTGTTACACACAGACAAGGGTTTTGTGTTATAATAGTTGCCTAATAGTTACTATTCTACCCTAATAGATGCTGTTATTCTCTAAGCCTAACTCAACCCTAACTCTAATAAAACCGGAAGAATATGCAATGGACAGCCACATGTGGCCTGCAAAGCTGAAAATATTTGCTATTTGGTCTTTACAAAAAAAAAAAAAAAAGTTTGCCAACCCTTTGCCTAGTCCAGTGATTTATAACATTATTATTATTATTCAGCGAGAAATACTTAATTTTGTTTAAAAAAAAAAGAGAAAGAGAGAGGGATAAATAAAACAGAAAAATGCTTTGCTCTTCCTAAGGAAGCAGGGTCTGCAGTCTTGAATTCTCCCACTCAACCATCTTAGTTGCCTGTGACCTAATAGAGCTCTGGGTTCCACTGATAATCGTGATAGTGATATTGGCAACAATCGAGTACACATAGCGTTTCACAACAGAACTAAACATGTCCCAGATACTCTTGAATTTCGTCTTCAAATTAATCATATGAGGGGTGTGCTATTAGCTCCGTCTTTATACATGAAGATACTGGAGCTTAGATTAAATTAGTTGACCTACGTCTGGTAAATGGCGAAGACAGAATTCATATCAATGGCCCTCTGGCTCCTATACCACTAACTATGCCCACTGGGCTCTGTTCTTATGTGGTGTTACCTCCTCATCGAGGGCCCTAAGGTTCAGGGAGGTGAAGGAGTATGTCTGACGTCTCAGGCTAGTTGGTCATTGACTGGGTCTGGTGTTCAGGTCTCCTGACTTCCCATGTGATGCCCTTTCCACTGTCCCATTCGGGCTCATTTGTCCTGGCAGAATGTGGGTGGAGAACATAGACCAAACTGGCTCTGGGACTGGAGGGTAGGCAGGTGCATGGGTGGAGGGCCCACATTCTCATTCTCATGCTCATTGGTTGGATGGGCCAGAGAAAAAGATTTATTTAGCTTGGGACTGGTGGACCATTCTCTTTCCTACAGTTTCCTCTCATTGTCCCTGCTCGCAGAAGTGGTACCTCCCTCAGCAAAACTGCTCAGTGGCCTCACATCTCAGGAGAGGTCCCGTACAATACGTATTCTCTTCTCCAATAACTGCTGGCCATCGTCAACCAGATCCATTTCTCACACTGGCCTAGCCAGCCTTTCTCTCACTTTGCTCCTCATCCCTTTCTTCTGATTCCATCTTGTCCTGTGGGTTACAAGCTTGGATCCATCTTCTGATTCAGACTCTAGATCCTCAAGAATCTGCCTCTCCTTGCTAGCACCTGAGAACTACCTTGACTGAGGTTGGCTGATTGCTTCTTAACTCACTGCTTAGCATCATTATACCCAGATTTTACCCAGAAGGACGCATTTCCAGGAAACTCATCCCAGTCTCATACTTGGCACCAGTAGCTCCCTCTTTCCCTGTGATATGTTTACCTTCTCCTCTGTGGGATGCACTGTATGTGTCAACTGCATCAACACCATTATGGTTGCCGATAGTATTAAGCTAATGGCTTTAGAGGACAGAAGTTTGTACTAGTGGTAAAAACAATGATAGTATAACTAATTCATTGGAAACTGTATACACATATGACCTTATGAGGTAAGTACTATTATCATCTCCATGTGGCAGGTGGGGAAACTGAGGCACAGAAAGGTTAGACAACTTGTCCAAGGACACAGAACCAGGAAACATGGAACCAGACTTGGAACTTTCATATAAAGGTGCAGTCACCTTTGCTGGCTTCCTGCTGTGTATGTCAGGCCTTCCTCTTGGTGCTTCATATAAGTGGTGGGAAATTCTTGGGAGATATTTGCCCATATGTTTTCCATGGTATTTCCTGTGTTTCTCCCCATTAGGCAGCTAGGCCTTCTGTAAAACTTCAGGGAAGGGAAAACCAGTGAAACAAAGATAACAGAGGAGTCATATTTTTAGCTTTTGAGTCTCAAATGGCAGGTTCTGGTCATAAACCAAAGATTTGGAAGATTAAATGAAAAGCTGGGAAACTTTTTCTCCAGACCAGACAAGACTTTTCAAATTTGAGAAGGAGAGCCAGGGAAGCCAAGAAACCCGACATGATGGTTGAGTTCCCAGGAAGGAGTCCTAGCGTGTAGCACCTGCCTGCAGCCTGGCTAACCGGCGGGGCAAAGGTGGAACATGCAGGCAGGGCTGAAGGTGGAAAGCTACATGGATCCGACATCCTTCTCAGGTTTAGATGAGGGCATCCTGCTTTGACTTGAGATTACATCCCCATGATGAAGCCAAATAGGGACTCAAAATAGAAACTAAGTCGAGTTATAAAAATATAAAAAGAAAGTTGCTTTTCTTACACAGCTGAGTTTGGGGGCCCATATGTACCCACACATTCATTATCTCTATTCTGCACACTGACCTGTGGAGTTATTTTTTATCATCCCCATATTACAGCGTTTGATTACAGAGTGGAAAAATTACTTGCCCAGGGGACACAGCCAATAAGTAGAAGAAAAAGTACATTAGGAAAAAAGTGGAAAATAAACAATGAAGGAAAAAGAAAAATAAAAGAAGTAGTGAGAAATAGGTAGAGACTGCAAGGCATAACCTCCGAGTCGCAATTCTCCCGGAAAGAACATTTCTCTTTATTCTCCAAAAAAGTGAACATTTTATCAGGATATACTTACATTTTGTTTGGAGGAATAGTCATTTCCTTGTTCCCTTTTCCCGAAGATCTAGCTTAGAACCAGACGCTGTGAAAATGTAGCCAGCCTCCACAAAAGAGTTATTTCAACTGTGTCGTCGCTGCAAAAAAATTACATGTGAATCAGAGTTCTATCATGGAAATTATGCTTCGGGACAAATATGTTATGAATGATGGCTCATAAAATCATGCCAGTATGTATGCTATCACCGCATTCAATTATTTTAACCTGCTGTGAACTTGCTTGCGATAAATCATGGGAAAACTGAAGCGAACTATCTTAAGCCACTGCACTGTTTCACTCGCTCAAGTCATTCACGGCTCTAAAAATACAATTTATATCATCGGATTCCTGAAATTCTTTCAGTGCTTACATTCTGATTTAAGTGGCATTAAAGCTAGGGCGATTAAGCTGAGAAGTCCAAGGCTACCGACCAGTGTCCCCCCGGGTATTAGCTGTCTATCAGATTGAGAACATTGTTTATCAGACTCCCAGGAAGAAAGCAATTACAACGTGGCCTGTGGGTTGGAAAAAGGCTTGAGATTCTCAACCTGAAAAAGGAAGGATCTTTCAATAACAGCATGTGTGACACTTTTGGTGGGATTCGTCTAGAGTAGGGTGATCATAAAATTTAATAACCATCTTAGAACATTTTGGGAATTGCTGGGGAGACCATTAACATTTATATCAGGTATAAAGTAGGACTGTTTTTTCAAACACACAACACAACTGTTTTTTCAAACACAAACAGACAAGGATTTAATAAGGGACTAATAAGGAAAATGAAGTTGAATCTCCTTCATGTTTAAGGACCACTTCTTAACTCCCTTCTCCATGACCCATCTGGAGAAAAAAGTGGTTTCTTCAGCTGTATTTTCTCCACAGTCCTGACATTATTCTTCATATTCCTCAGGAACATGGGAGCAGCTGATACTGCTTCCACAAGCTACTGCACAGTATTTGTGCACAAGCAAAAAGCGGACTGGGTTAGGTTTGAATGTGTCGCTTTTATAAACACAGGGTTAGGAGACGTGAGACAGGAAGTTATGGAGTTACGGAGTGATTGTGAGAAAACACCTCCCTGAGAAAGAACCAAGGCAGTGTGAATCAAGTATTGTGGACGGTAACTTCTCCAGGCTCAATTTCCTCCACCAGTAAAATTAGGTAGCTAGACTAGACCCGTGTTTTCTATCCAGGCAGCGTATTAGGGTCACCTGGAGAATGTACCAATGTCCTCGCCCACTCCAAGAGATTTTATTTAATTAGGCTGGGATGGGAATCCCCCAGGGACTCTAATGTTCAGCCTGGGCTGAGAACTGCTAGAAGACTGGAATGTTTCTCTACCGACTTTTATTGGGCAGCTTCTGTGATGGTCTGAGCTTTTGGGAGCATTAAAAAGGAAGCTGCAAGAGTGATCCATTACCATTGGCATTGGCTGGTTACAATTGGAATGGTTCTGATGCAGTGTTTACTAGGATACTTTGTGGAGTTTTCTACCCTCTATCCCGTGGCTGGGGACAAACCACTAGTAAATTACATTCCCTCCTGGGAGTACAGAGAATATGGCCTAGGTACGGGAAGAAGCCTAGTAGTCTTAAGCAAGTTTCTACGTAGCTGATGTCCTCAACATTATAATGTGATTAAAAATATATCAAGTTCTTCCTGGGGTTCCAGTTTCATGCCCTGCATTGACCAGGGCCAGATTTCAAAGTGGACATGAATCTTTCCAGGTCAAACGTTTATTCCACCATTGAGGCACTTCTCACATAATGCTTTGAGACACTGCCTGTGACACGGTGACTTGGAAAATGATTATGGATGTAAAAATATGATGAGAAAACCTTCCTCATCAACTGTATTCGAGGTATTTCTGGATTTGATTACCAGCTTTCCGATGCTTGACGATTTGACTGGTATTGGACGCTTTCTCATTTTTCCTGATAGGGACTACTAAGCACGTTATGTTCTTTATCCCAGTTGGCAACTCAACAAAGGCCAGCCATAAAAACCTCCACTTGTGTAATAAACTGTTGTACGATCTACTGCTTATGAACAAGGTCCCTGAAAATGTGCAACCTTTGTGCACGTTAAACACAAAACAGATGGAGGTTTGAAAATAACTTTCTTCTTCACGGGAGGGAAAAGTTAAAGGAGGGAGAGTAAAACTCATGATCAGAGGCCTAACTTCCTGAGCCAGGGGCTGAACTCTCCATCCAGGTTGACAGGGACGGCCGCATTCTTTCAAGGGTACTGCATACCGTCGGGGACCTGGGAGGTAGGGGGCAGAGGACCGTTAGACTTTAGGAAAATGGTGCATACAGTCATGGAGAGTGAAGCCGGCTGAGCTGCCACTTACTAGCTGGATAATCGAGGCAAGTCACTAATTTCTTTGTTGTTTAAGCCTCATGTGTAAAATGGTGATAACCTGGAGCTCTAGACCCCAAGCACCCTGGGGAACGGAGTAGCTGAAAATGTAAATACTCTCCCCGTTACTATTGTTTTCAATTTTCTTTTGTTTATTTGCTGGTTTTACATGTGTAAAAAACCAAATTACATCTCTAAGTCCTGGGACAGAAGAAATGGCGGAGCCAATAATTTGTAAACGATGTAGGTATGCATGCAGATGTGCACAAATTAATATATGTCTATTTATTTTCTTATAGTTTGTCCTGTTTTCACAGAAGGAAATTGAGGTAGTTTATAAGGATACTCATTTATCATATACTCAGAGTTTGGTTATTAAAGGAAACTGAAACTTCATCTCAGAATAATAAAAGCACCACCTTCCATTTGTGGGATGTCCCTGAGAGCAGTAAACATGCTCCCCCTATTGTAAAGCACAGATATTAAAGTCTTTATAAAATGTCTTGACATCTACATGAGGTTTTCTTCAAAAAAGAGAATCGTGTGAAGCGCTGAATATCTTCTTCATTTATTTTATTTTATTTTATTTAATTTTTGAGATAGAGTCTAGCTCTTGTTGCCCAGGCTGGAGTGCAATGGCGCAGTCTTGGCTCACTGCAACCTCTACCTCCCGAGTTCAGGTGATTCTCCTGCCTCAGCCTCCTGAGTAGCTGGGATTACAGGACACGCCATCACGCCCAGCTAATTTTTGTATTTTTAGTAGAGATGGGGTTTCACCATGTTGGCCAGGTTGGTCTTGAACTCCTGAGCTCAGATGATCCGCTCGTCTCGGCCTTCCAAAGTGCTGAGATTACAGGTGTGAGCCCACACACCTGGCCTGAATGAGAAATCTTCTAAAGGAATAAGATGCCACAAGAATGGGGCAGGAAGACTGGACTTTTAATTGGTTTTGTCAGTCAGAATACAGTGAGGGAAACAGAAACAACATCGGGAATTTCGAACAAGCAGGATTTAATACAAGAATGATTCCTCAGGTGTTGGAAGGCTGGAAGTGCAAAAGGAATACTGACGAAGTTTGGTTATTCAGTTTCCTTTAATAACCAAACTCTGTCATCTCCACAAATAAAATTATATACTATTAAGCAGTATATGATAAATGAGTATCCTTATAAACTACCTCAATATCCTTCTCTGAAAACAGGGCAAACTATAAGAAAATAAATAGGCATATATTAATTTGTGCATACATGCATGCATCACTACATCATTTATAAATCATTGGCCCTGTCATTTCTTCTGTCCCAGAAATTAGATATGTAATTTGCTACTACCTCTGGGCTGATGCAACATAAGAAAAAAGATGCAAGTCGTTCAGGCAGTGGTGCTCAGATCTCTGAGGGAGGGTCATAGCCACTGCTGATGGCGGCTCTACAGGACATAGAAGGTTCTGGAAGCTCCAGAAAAGTCCAACGGTTACAGGCACCTGCCTCTATCTGAGCAACACTAAATTAGTAAAGTAGGAGTCCATTCTCTCTCTAGCACCACCTATTGGCAGAACGTAAGAAGTCAGCAGATGAGGGCGTAGGTTGCAGAAGGATGGGTGTGGAGCTGAGAGGCAAGAGGGCATGACTGGTGCACGGGGCCGGGTGTTAGCTGGAGACACTCATGGAATAGGATGGTGGGCAACATCCATGAAAAATAACGGAGACAGATGCAAGAGGAACCTAAGCTCTGTGGCCACATTTTCCCAGAAGTGAGAAAGAAGCAAGCAAGAAACCGATTGAATGCTATTGCAAAACAGACCGCATTGATGCCCAAGGGAAGCTCATTCTCCTCTAACAAACTCTTCCATAATTGTTGAGTGAGTGGATGAGAATTAGCGAAGATAACAGAGCTACTAAGTGGTAGTGATTTTTTCTGCAATCACATATTTACCCAATAGTCCCAGGTGTTTTACTCTGGTCTGCTTAGCTGCCAACCAGAGCACTGCAGCAAGTGACTGGACTTTATATGCATATAACACTTTTTTTTAAACAAAGTCTATTAATTTATTTAATCCTCCTGCATGGCTACTCATCCATAAAAATATGATGCATTCAAAAATATGTCTACTTCCCTGGTGTGTGTGAAAGGGAAACAAGCCAGACTAAAAAAAAAGCTGCATATTGTATGATTTCATTCATATGATGTTCTGGAAAAGGCAAAGCTATAGAATGGAAAACACTATATCAGTAATTGTCAGGGCTTGGGGAAGGAGGAGTAGTTGGTTACAAAGAGGTTGCAGAAGGGAATTTTTAGGGTGATAGAACCATTGTGTGTGGCAGAGTAGGAGAGGATTAATGACTCTTTGCACTTGTCAAGACCCATGAAACTTTATAGCACAAAATGTGAATTTCAATGTATGCAAAGTAAAAAAAAAAAAGCCACAGGATGTTAGGGGACCCTAGAATAGAATATAGAATGTGATAAAAGAATCTGTATTACAATATATGACACAACCTCACTGCAGGATATGGGTGGGGGACAGGGAGGACTGAACTAAGTAACTTCGGAAAACAGCATTTTGACTGAAAACTGGAAGGCTAAACACAAAAGCAGCTGTATCTATACAATGTACTGTAGTTGGTAATGTTGTTTCTTGTGGGATTACTGGTTAACAGTTCCAGAACTGTGTTCCATGCATAGCAGGATTTGACAAGTAAATAAGGAAGTGGATGGTAGAGGACAGTAGCCAGTTTTCTTGCTATTCAAGAGGAGAGTTATAGAAAAGCAAAGGTAGGAAGCTAGGATGAAGTAATTTGTCCTGGATGAGGATCAGCATGAAGTCAGGTTTAGTGCTCTCTCTCTCTCTCTATATATATATAATGAATGCATGTAGAACTTCTTATGGTACATGTGTATACACAGGCAGGTCTGTCCACTGGGAGAGCCTAGAAACAGTAACACCTGTGTAACAATAAGCCTACCAAGTGCCCTGATCTCAGTTACCGTTCTCCAATCAAGAAACCAGGGCTCCTCGGGGAGATGGCTGGTTCCAGGACTGATGCAAGAAGCATACAAAAATGAGCCTGGATTATCTTGTAGGGTGAGAAAGTAAGAAAATGCTCAAAAATCAAACTGATGGGGGACATGCATGTCAGAGAGACTTATGAGCCAACCTGAAAGAGCTCCCAATGACTGAAGCTGGAACGAGCTGAGCAACAAAATAAATAATGTAGCATTTTATTATAACCCCAAATGCAAAATAAAAATCTGTAAGTCTGTACTGATCTAAATATGTAAGTAAATAAATAAAGACAAATCTTCCCTTACAGAAGAATAACAATTTATTTATTTATTTATTTATTTATTTATTTATTTATTTATTTATTTTTGAGACAGAGTTTTGCTCTTGTTGCCCAGGCTGGAGTGTAATGGCGCAATCTCAGCTCACCACAACCTCCGCCTCCTGAGTTCAAGTGATTCTCCTGCCTCAGCCTCCTGAGTAGCTGGGATTACAGGCATGTGCCACCATGCCGGGCTAATTTTGTATTTTTAGTAGAGATGGGGTTTCTCCATGTTGGTCAGGCTGGTCTCAAACTCCCAACCTCAGGTGATCCACCTGCCTCAGCCTCCCAAAGGGCTGGGATTACAGGTGTGAGCCACCGTGCCCGGCTGACAAATGATTGATGTAAATATTGCTTTCTCCGGGAGGTGACAGGCTTCCAAAGAGTAGCATATGAATAGGGATGAAGAATGTGACTCCACAGTGGAGAGACGCGACAAACACTGCCTCATCCAGAGGCTGAATGCTAACGTCGTTAGTTGGTAGCATGAATTTCTGATACGATATGATGGGAAAGGCACTTCCCCTCTATGGCAGCCTTCCCCAAAGTCCATAATCCCAGTCTAACTGTGAGAAAATTGAGGAAAATTTTACAACATACCTGACCAGGACTCATCAAAACTGTCAATGACATGTTTTTAAAAAATGGAAAGATTGAGAAATTGTCAGAGATAAGAGGAGAGAGGAGAGACACAATGACAAAATGTCATGTGGTATCCTGGAGCAGAAAAAAAGACATTAGTGGGAAAAAAAATAGTGAAATCAGAATAAAGTGTAGAGTTTAGTTCTCAGTAATGTACCTGTGTTGCTTTCTTGATTGTTGCAAATACACCATGATAATGCAGGACATTAGCAATAAGGGAAATTGGATGAGGGGTATACGAGAACATTTGAGACTTTTCTATAAATTTAAAACTATTCAGAATTTTTTAAATGTACTAAAATACCATTGATATGGTTTGGATATGTATCTTCTTCAAGTCTCATTTTGAAACATAATCTGGTTTTTTTTGTTTTTGTTTTTGTTTTTTTGAGACGGAGTCTGGCTCTGTCACCCAGACTGGAGTGCAGTGGTGTGATCTCGGCTCACTGCAAACTCTGCCTCCCGGGTTCATGCCTTTCTCCTGGCTCAGCCTCCCGAGTAGCTGGGACTACAGGCGCTTGCCACCACGCCCGGCTAATTTTTTGTATTTTTTTTTAGTAGAGATGGGGTTTCACCGTGTTAGCCAGGATGGTCTCGATCTACCGACCTCATGATCCACCTGTCTTGGCCTCCCAAAGTGCTGGGATTACAGGCGTGAGCCACTGCACCTGGCTGAAACATAATACTTAATGTTGGAGGTGGAGCCTGGTGAGAGATGTTTGGGTCATGGGGGCAGGTCCCTCACGAGTGACTTGGTGTCCTCCCTATGGTAATGAGCGTGCTCTTGCTGTGAGTTCACGAGAGATATGATTGTTTGAAAGTGTATCACTTCATCTCTCTCGTTCTCAATCTCCATATGACACACTAGCTCCCCATCACCTTCTGTCATGATTGGAAGCTTCTTGAGGCATCACCAAGAGCAGATGCTGGTACAGCCTGTGCAGCCTGCAGAAACAATAGCCAATGAAACATCTTTTCTTCACAAATTACCCAGCCTCGGGTATTTTTTAATAGCAATGCAAAAATGGCCTCATACAACCAATTACAAAACATCCCCAAATATCAAATACCTAGAGATAAAATGAACAAAGATACGTTAGATTGCTATCTAAAAAAAAAAAGTTATTGCTGAGACATTACATTTAACCTAAACAACAAAAACGATATGCTGTGTTCATGGATTGCAAACTCAATATTATTAACATAACAATTGCCCCAAACCTAATTGATATGAACCTAGCAGAGTTCTTTTTTGTAGAAATTGACAAGACAATTTTGAAATTTATATGGGCATGCCAAAGGGGCCTAAAACAACTGTGGAAAAAACAAAACAAAAACAAAAAACAAAAAAAAAAAACCACAGTTGGAGCACTTATTCCACCTAACTTCAAGACTTTTTTTTTTTTTTGCTCTTGTTGTCCAGGCTGGAGTGCAGAGGCACGATCTCAGCTCACTGCAACCTCTGCCTCTGGGGTTCAAGTGATTCTCCTGCCTCAGCCTCCCGAGTAGCTGGAATTACAGGTGCCCACCACCATGCCCGGCTAATTTTTTGTATTTTTAGTAGGGACGGGGTTTCATCATGTTGGCCAGGCTGGTCTCGAACTCCTGACATCAGGTGATCCACCTGCCTCAGCCTCCCAAAGTGCTGCGATTACAGGCGTGAGCCACCACGCCTGGCCAAAACTTAATGACTATAATGAGAACTGTGTTGTATTAACAACAAAAATGGACAAGTTATCATTGGCACAGAATAGAGAGCCCACAGATAGACCCAATTACATACAAATGATTTTTGAAAAATTGCAAAAGCAATTCAATGGAAAGGAAAACCTCTGCAACAAATGATATTGGAACAACTGGAATCTAATATGGTAGAAAGAAGTTCAATCTCTATCTCACAACAGGTCACAAATTAATTTGACATAGACCACAGGCTACATGTAAAAACTGGAACTATAAAACTTCTAGAAGAAATCATAAGGCAAAAAAATCTTCTCACCTTAGAGATACAAAGATTTCTTAGAGAAGACACACAAAAAAACAGTTATCATTAACAATATGATAGATGGAAGTTCATCAAAATTTAAAACTTTGTCATCAAAAAACCATCAAGAAAATTAATGGGCAAATCACAGACTGGAAGAAAATATTCACAACACATATATCTTGTGAAGGGCACGTATCCACAATATATGAAAACTTTTATAACTCAATAATAGAAGAAAAATGACCTAATAAAAATAAGCAAAGATTTGAAGAGATACTGCATGAAAGAAGACAGGAGAATGGACAAAAACATGTAAGAAAGTTTCCGTCATCAGCATCAGTGATTTGGGAGATGCAAATTAAAACCACAAAAAGGTTTTACTGCACACCATTAGAGTGGTTAAAATGAAAATAATTGGGCTGAGCATGGTGGCTCCTGCCTGCAATCCCAGCACTTTTGGAGGCTAAGGTGGGAGGATTGCTTGAGGGCAAGAGTTTGAGACCAGCCTGGCCAATACAGCAAGACCCTGTCTCCACAAAAACCTTTTTTTGAAGTTAGCCAGGTGTGGTTGCGGTGGTGTGACCTATAGCACTAACTCTGTGGGAAGATGGTTTGAGACCAGGAATTCTAGACTGCAGTAAGATATAATTGCACTACTGTTCTCCAACCTGGGTGACAGAGCAAGACCCTGTCACTAAAAAAAAAAAAAAAAAAGACCAAAAAAGAAAAAGAAAATGATGATTGATCACGTCAGATCAAATACTGGAGCAGATTCAAAGTAACGGAGACTCTCATGCATTACTGGTAGGCAAGTAAAATTGTGCAATCACTTTGAAAATTGTTTGGAAGTTTCTTAAAAGCATACCTTTATCCTATGACCTAGAATTCTACTTCTAGGTATTTATCAAAAGAAATGAAAACGTGTGTTCCCAAAAAGACTTGTACAAGGATATTCATAGCATATTCTTAATAATCCCAAACTGAAATACTCATCAGCATCAACTGAAGAACAGATACATTGTACAATGGAATATTACTCAATTGTAAGAAGGAATGAACTACTGCTTTATCTAACAGTCGGGATGAATCTCAGAAACATTATTCTGGGTGAAAAGTCAGAAACCAAAGAATATGTGCTATATTATTTCATTTATATGAAATTCTAGAATGGACAAAACTAACCTGTGGTGATAGTATTTGCCTCTGACGGTGAATGACTGGGAGGGGCACAAGGGATTTCTAGGATAAACTAAGTATTCTCTAACTTGATAAGAGAGAGTTACACAGGTGTGAGATCGCGCCACTGCACTCCAGCCTAGGCGACAGAAACCCCATCTCAGAAAAACAAAAACAAAAGAGAGAGAGAGAAAGTTACCCAGGTGTAATTTGTCAAAACAGATCGAAATTGTATGCATCACTGTATGTAGATTATGTCTCATTTTATAAAGCATCCACGCAAATTATGAAAGCTCTAGAAGCAGTGTAAGAATAATACAAATTCTGGCCAGTGTGGTGGCACACTTCTGTAATCCCAGCACTTTGGGAGGCCGAGGTGGTGGATCGCCTGAGATTAGGAGTTTGAGACCACCCTGGCCAACATGGTGAAACACTGTCTCTACTAAAAATACAAAAATTATTTTGTATTTTTGTATGGTGGTGTGGTGGTGTGTGCCTGTAATCCCAGCTACTCCGGAGGCTGAGGCAGGAGAATCACTTGAACCAGGGAGGCGGAGGTTGCAGTGAGCCGAGATCACGCAATTGTACTCCAGCCTGGGCAACAGAGTGAGACTCTGTCTCAAAAAAAAAAAAAAAAAAAAAAAAAGAATAGCATAAATTCAACGATATAAGACATTGAAAAGGAGATGGTTAAAAAAGAGAATAAAATAGAAAAATGAATTGGAGAGGATAAATTGAGGGCCCAAATTGTACAAATATACAATAAATTTAGTAGAAAGAAAGAAAATTGACGTCGCTGAATACTTCATTACTAACACATAGAAAAGGACTGAAATAATCATAATGATAAAAGAAAATCCCAAGATAATAAAGTGATTAGATCATGATCATATAACCAATATGACCATGCACACCTCAGCTGCCCGTAACCTAGACCTTTTATCAGTAACTCGAAGCCCTCTCTAGCATCATCTCTTCCATCTCATTCTGACCTATCTACTCAGAGCACCTGGTATCCTCACCCTGAAATTTTTCAACTTCACTAGGACTTTCAATTTAAAAAGCATTTTTCAATGTTTTTCACATTTTGATGTTCTGCTTCCTTCTTACCCAGATGAAATTCCATGGTCAATAATTATTTATTGTTCCCTTGGACAAACCCCCAATTCCTTTATCCTTCCCTAACTTTATAATTCTCACTTAGCAAAAGCAGAACATTGGTTAAATTCAACGTTCTGCCTCTCCTGCTGTTGCACACAAGTTGACTATAGGTGGAAAAATTCGTACAAACACACTGGCCTCAATTTAAGTTCATTGTTATCCCCCTCAAGTGGACCTTAATGCTGTCTGCAATTGCACATACTTGCTTAGACAATTATCTTCCAGTCTCCTGAGTGACAGTTTAACTCCCTATCCTCTCTGTTCAAACCTCCAATACCTCCTTCCCCATTATTATCCTTAGTTAGACATATGACTTCTTTCTTCACTGAGATCTTCAAAGCAATCAGCAAAGAACCTCCACAGATGTCCACCACAACGTCTCTACCCACCTGCCAATGTCTGCATTCACATTTTCTGTCTCTCTGTGTGGTCCTACGCAAAAACCATCCACACTCCCATCTAAGGCCAACAGCTGTACTAAGGCACCAGGCTCCTGACCCCTTGCTCACATGGGGAACCTCATTCAACAGTTAACTCCTCTCACCCATTTTTAGCTCTGTACCATATTATTCCTATCAGTCAAGTAACATGCCACTATTTCTTAAAAATAAACAAAACCAAAAAGTCCTGTCTCTTGGTCTTACCTCACTCATTGATTATTATAAGATTTATTTGTTCTTTTTTTGCAGCAAAACTCCTTTTGTAACAACAGCAGCAACAAAGTTATGTAATCCTAATGGTCTCCAATTTGTTTCCTCTCATTGTCTTTTAAATCCATTCTAATTAAACTTTACCTCAAAACACCCGAGGTTAAACTTTACCCAAACTACTCCTCTTACCAAAGTTGCCAGCAAACTCTATGTTGCTAAATCCAATGTCAATTATTAAGTTCTCACTTTTTTTTTTTTTTTTGCCATATCAACAATATTTTCAACTGATCATTCCTTCCTTCTTTGACACATTTTCACCTGGTTTCCAAGACACCAAACACTTTCTTAGCTTGCCTTTCACTTCACTGATAATATATTGAGTCAGTCATCTCAGCCATCTCCTCTGTTTTACTTCTGCCTCACCTTTTAATTTCAGTGTTTCCTGGGGCTTAATGTTTGGTCCTTGTTTCTTCTCTGCCTCATTCAATCCCTTGGAGAAATTATGTGGTTAACAAAATTAGAGCTGCAGCCAGATCTCTTTCTTGAACTCCACATTTGTTTGCCCAACTATCTATTCAACTTCTTCACATGAATTTCTGATAAATATCTCAAGTTTGGTATGTCCCAAACTGAATTCCTATACACTCCATTCTTCTAGTTGCTTAAGCTAAAAAATTATCTAGTTAACCTTGACTCTTCCTATTTCTCTCAAATTCCATACATGATCCGATGCTCTCTCTGCTTTCAAAGTAGAAAGCTTTGTTCACAGTCACTAGGTTATAACCAAGGTGTTGGTCAGGCTCTCCTTCCCTCAACTAGGGAAGAAATCTGCTTCCAAGCTTATTCAGGTTGTTGGCAGAATCTGACTCATATCTCTGGCTGCCATCTTTGTCTATGAGTTATCACCATGTACTTGCACCTAGAAAATGGGTTGAAACCATTGCATTTCCTACCGAACGCAGAGCACATTTGTAGTCATCAAATACAATTATTAAAATCTTGTTTGGAAGACTGATTTGGATCAGGAATCCTATGTTAATATTACCATGTAAACTAGCATTTACTGTAAAGTAAGAAGTCTTATTGATTCTGGAAGACTTCTTTGACTAGTTGGAAGTGAGAGTAAGTTCTTACTCATCTTTTTTGCCTTTGTTTTCATCTGACAATCACTTTTCTTTTCTTTTCTTTCCTTTTTTTTTTTGAGATGGAGTCTCACCCTGTTTCCCGGTGTTGCCCAGGCTGGAGTGTGATGGCGTGATCTTGGCTCACTGAAACCTCCGCCTTCCAGGTTCATGCAATTCTCCTGCCTCAGGCTCCTGAGTAGCTGAGATTACAGGTGTCTTCCACCGTGCCTGGCTAATTTTTTGTATCTTTAGTAGAGACAGAGTGTCACCATGTTGGCCAGGCTGGCCTCAAACCCCTAACCTCGTGATCTGCCTGCCTCGGCCTCCCGCAGTGCTGGGATTACAGGCATGAGCCACCACACATAGCCTGACAATCACTTTTCAAGTAACAGAACAGTATTTTTGGACATGCTCATTCTTAGACCAAACTTCCAAGACTTTTAAGTTACACTAACTTTTTTTTTTCAGAATGTCAAAGGGGATAATTATCTTCCTCCAAAGATAAGCAAGACTTCATTATTCTATCCAAAGCCTACAGTAAGTAGACTTTTGATTTTTTGACTTCTAACCTCTGAGTACAAATAATGTCTGTATTTGAAGTTTTCCTTTGAGTACATTAGTCAGTATAAATTCAACACTTGACACAAGGACACATGCATGAGGGTACATGTGTCCACTGTTAATGTTCTTTGATGATGACAGAGAACTTCCATCACATATGATACATCTACATTCTTTCATTAAGCCTACTCTATACCAGATGACTTCCACAATTTTGCAGGAAGTGCTGATCTCTATTTTCTAATTTTATTCTACTTTTGAAAGAACTGAGACTATATTGTCATCATTAAACATTATTTTGGAGGTTCAGGTAAGGCCTTCTCTCTAAGAGGTGGTTTTCACATAAAGGAGAAGACTGGCCTTGGTTTTAGAAGACTTAGATCCACTTCTGGCTGTACCACTACTCGCTGGGAAACTTGAGCAAACGACTTAATATCTCAACTTCAACAGAATACTTACGCATCGTGCAGGATTATAATGAGTATCAAGTGAGGTAATGGGGGTAAACACATATTAAAACTGGTAAAAGTTCTGCTGAAGTATAATTCAACAATTTCCACAGCCAGTTCACCTTGGTGAATAAACACACTTAATCATAGCCTGATACAATTTTCTCGTGGTACACTGGAGTCTTGCAAATGCCTAAGGAGGGATACATCGTAAAATAATGTAGTAACCCAGGTGGAGAAACAGCATGTGGCATTGCTCTGCCTATCTCATGCCACACTGAAAAGGGTAAGGCAAGGGCACAGTTAGCCTTCTGGTTTTGTACTTTTTTGTTGTTGTTGTTGTTGAGATGCAGTCTCACTCTGTTGCCAGGCTGGAGTGCAGTGGCGTGATCTGGGCTTATGGCAACCTCCGCCTCCCGGGTTCAAGCAATTCTCCTGCTTCAGCCTCCCAAGTAGCTGGGACTACAGGAGCACACCACCACACCCAGCTAATTTTGTATGTGTGTGTGTGGTAGAGATGGGGTTTCACCATGTTGACCAGGATGGTCTCCATCTCCTGTCCTCATGATCCGCCCACCTCGGCCTCCCAAAGTGCTGGGATTACAGGCATGAGCCACCATGCCTGGCCGGTTTTGTACTTTCTTACAACCCTTGCTTTGACAGTGCATAAGTTTTCTATTGCTGCATATCAAATGACCATAAACATAGTGGCTTAAAACAGTACACATTTATTTCATAGTTAGGAAACTGAGTATAGCCTAGCTGAGTGATTTCTTCAGAGTCACTAGGCTGTAACCAAAGTGTTGTTCAGGTTATATTTTCATTCGATGGCTCAACTAGGGAAGAATCTGCTTCCAAGCTTATTCAGGATGTTGGCAGAATTAATCTCCTGTGGCTGCATGACTGAGGGCCATGGTTTTTTGCTAGCTGTTGACTGAAGGTTGCTCTGAGATCTTAGATGCTGACAGCAGATCCTAGAGCACACCCACGGCTTCTTGCCCATTAGGCTTCTCCAACTTGGCCACTTACTTCATTAAGCCTCTAAGGAGAGACTTTAGTTTCAGTCTACTAAGGTGAAGTATTATATAAAGTAATGTAATAATGGCCATCACATCCCACCACCTTTGCATATCATACCGCCTAATCATGAGAGATACCACCTATTATTGCATGTAATACCACCTAATCATTCATTATCTTTGCCACATTGGTTAGAAGCAAGTCACGGGTCTTATCTACCCTCAAGGAGAGAGAATTACATAAGGGCATGGACTCCAAGAGGCAAGGATGATATGGCTACACTAAAGCCTGTTCATCATAAGCAGCACCTATACTTTTTTTTCCCAGAGAATCAAAGACTTAGGATAAGTTGGAGGGAAGGTTATATAGTTATTGTAAACAATCAGAGAAACTTTCTTTTTTCCCCAGATTTTATATACAAAGATTGCTACTGTCCAGTAACCTGTTCATTAGAAACCTTGGGTATCAGAGATCGACACCCTATTGAGTTTTATGGCAATGATTTTGTTCCAGCTGCTCAGTAGCAGGAGAAAATGTTTTATTGAGGAGTGTTCAAAACCAGGGAATAAAGATGCCATGATGGCTGAAAGGGGGTGATTATTAGGGCTTACCTGGAATGGATGAGTGGTGGCTTCTCTATGTACTCAACAGTATTGCTCTCTCTCTTTTTTTTTT
>NW_012113697.1:3306258-3310199 GCF_000951035.1 Colobus angolensis palliatus
GGGACCCACTTGAGCAGGCAGTCTGTCCGTTCTCAGATCTCAACCTCCGTGTTGGGAGATCCACTGCTCTCTTCAAAGCTCTCAGACAGAGTTGTTCGCGTCTGCAGAGGTTTCTGATGCTTTTGTTGTTGTTGTTGTTGTTTAGCTGTGCCCTGTCCCCAGAGGTGGAGTCTACAGAGACAGGCAGGCCTCCTTGAGCTGCTGTGAGCTCCACCCAGTTTGAGCTTCCCAGTGGCTTTGTTTACCTACTTAAGCCTCAGCAATGGTGGGCGCCCCTCCCCCAACCTCACTGCTGCCTTGCCGTTAGATCGCAGACTGCTGTGCTAGCAATGAGGGAGGCTCCGTGGGTGTGGGACCCTCCCGGCCAGGTGTGAGATATAATCTCCTGGTGTGCCTGTTTGCTAATACCCTTGGTAAAGCACAGTATTGGGGTGGGAGTTACCCAATTTTCCAGGTGTTGAGTGTCTCATTTCCCCTGGCTAGGATAAGGGATTCCCTTCCCCCTTGCGCTTCCCAGGTGAGGCAATGCCTCGCCCTGCTTCAGCTCTCGCTGTTCGGGCTGCAGCAGCTGACCAGCACCGATTGTCTGGCACTTCCTAGTGAGATGAACCCAGTACCTCAGTTGAAAATGCAGAAATCACCTGTCTTCTGTGTCGCTCACGCTAGGAACTGGAAGACTGGAGCTGTTCCTATTCGGCCATCTTGCTCCGCCCCCCAGTATTGCTCTCTCTTAACTTCATCTGTCTCGCTCCTGGCTTCGGTTTATCACTCTCCTATCTATGGTCTTCACTCTAGCCCATATCCTCCTGACTTCAGCCTCTTTTGGCAACTGCAATCCTTCTATACATTTTGTTCAACTTCCTGAGACAGAGAGTCCATTGTCTAGCTCATTTTAAAAACAAAACACAACAACAACAACAACAAAACAACAACAAACAGGCCACTATTACAGATCACAAGGTGATGTGAGCCTTTGTATTGTTTTCTCATGGGTCCATATATACATGCTGGTTCTATTAGCTACATCTTGGGGTTGAAGCACACTGTTCAAAGCTTGTTCAACTTGCTGCAGCTTCCTTTTGCAAGAACTACAGAAAGGAAAGCCTCTGGCCAGGCGCGGTGGCTCAGCCTGTAATACTAGCACTTTGGGAGGCCAAGGCAGGTGGATCTCCTGAGGTCAGGAGTTCAAGACCTGCCTGGCCAACATGAAACCCCATCTGTATTAAAAGTACAAAAATTAGCCCAGCATGGTGGTGGGCGCCTGTAATCTCAACTTCTCAGGAGCCTGAGGCAGGAGAATAGCTTGAACTCAGGAGGAGGAGGAGGTTGCAGTAAGACGATGTCGTGCCATTGCACTCTAGCCTGGGTGACAAGAGTGACACTCCATCTCAAAAAAAATAAAAAAAATTTAAAAATGAAAGGAAAACCTCTGTGACAACTCAGTGATGGTCATTTTCAGTCAAAAACAAAGGTAATCACCATATCCATGATTTTCAAATATTTCTAGTATTTCTGAAAAATATCCAATATGTTTAAAATTTTTTAGTTTTCCAAAAGAAAACTAATCATCATATCCATTATTAAGGGCATGATGGACTAAAGTTCTGCAGTAAGATAGCATTATAGTAAGAATTCTCAAAAAGATGGAGAGAGCACAAAGTGTAGCTTCTGGATCTGAAAACAGTATGTATAAATTTTAAATGCAATCAAACTACTGACAGACTAGCTACTGCTGAGAAAATGTTTTGATGGTCTGCAAGATCACATGAAATAAATATTTTACAAGGAACATAAAAAAATTAAAACCATAAATGAGAATAGAAGAAGTTTAGAGGAGGCCAGGCACGGTGGCTCACGCCTGTAATCTCAGCGCTTTGGGAGGCTGAGGCAGGCAGATCACCTGAGGGCAGGAGTTCGAGACCAGGCTGACCAATATGATGAAACCCCGTCTCCACTAAAAGTACAAAAATTAGCCGGGCGTGGTGGTATACCTTCCTCTTTGTACCTCTGGTAAAATTTGGCTGTGAATCTGAATGTCTGTGGTCCTGTGCTATTTTTGGTACCATACTGGGGATGACCTTTTCAACAAATGACAGTTGGTCAATATATATACAGAAAAAATTAAATGACCTCTACCTCACAAATCAATTCCACGTGAGTTTTAAATATAAATGTGAAAAACAAAACAACTTAGCTTCTAGAAGATAATATAGAATATATTTATGACCATGCAACAAAAAAGTGTAACAGGATACAAAACACTCTAAATACAATAAAATATTATAATGAATTTTACCATTTTAACATTAAGAATTTCTCTTCATCAAAATATTTCTGTGGGTGCCTGAATTTTTAAAATGCTCCATCCCCAAGACTTAATTCCCTAATCCCTGGAAACTGTTTATGTGATGAGATACCGCTCCTATGATTGTGTTATGGTATATGACTTGGTTCATTTGTCAAAACAGAGATTACCCAGGGAGCTCACATGAACCCTTAAAAGCAAGGAAATTTTGGTGGCAGAAAAAGAAGGCATAAGAAGTCAGAGAGATTTGAGAAGTGAGAAACACTACACACACAATTGCTGCCTTTGAACTTGGAGGGAGTCATCTGAGATGGAATGCGGGTGGCGGTAAGGAAAGAAAACCTCAGATCTACCACCACATGGAGCTGTACTCTACCAACAACTTAAATGAACTTGGAGGAAAATTCTTCCCCCTCAATCTCTAGATAAGAATCCATCCTGCCTGACACCTTCATTTCAGCCTTGGAAAGCCATGACCAGAGAACCTGGTTTCTACTGAAAATAGAAAAACTAGCTGGGTGTGGTGGCCCACACCTGTAGTTGCAGCTACTCAGGAGGCTGAGGTGGGAAATGACTTGAGCCCAGGAAGCGGAGGTTGCAGTGAGCCAAGATCATACTACTGCACTCCAGAGGCTGGGTCACAGAGCGAAACCTTGTCAAAAAAGAAAGAAAGAAAGAAAAGGAAGGGGGGGGGGAGAGAGAGAGAGAGAGAGAGAGAGAGAAAGAAAGAGAGAGAAAGAAAGAAAGAAAGAAAGAAGAAAGAAAGAAAAAAAGGAACAGAGATTGAGTGGTTAGATTAAGAAAAATATCAAACTCCATTGCATTTGGAAGAGACACAACTAAAACATAAGAAATATAAGAACACTGAAACGTTCAGAGTAAGATGAGTCAGAAATAGCCACATATCTCTCCCAATTATGGATAAATCAAATAGACAAAAAAGTCAATAACAATATTTAGGCTTGAACAATACAAATTATAAGTCTGTACTAATGCGCTTAAGTAGAACTCAGCATCCACCAGACCTGAGATGTACATTCTCCTCAAGTACACATGGTTTATTTTTTGAAGTTAATCATGGACTAGGGCATCAAGTAATTCTACAAAAATTCAAAGAGTCTGAGTAAGAAAATCCACACTTTCTTGCCACAAATACGATAAATGTAATATTTCCACTCATAGCTGTATATACGGCAGAAATTCTTGTGCCTGTGCCTCAGTGGACATGAACAGGAATGTCTCAGCAGGACAAATGAAATAGGAATAGCTCAAATCTCTGTCAACAGGCAAACAGTTAAAAACATTTTTAATGGCAATGGTTCATTGCCATTAAAAAATATTAACTAGCAGTGAAAATGCATAAGTTAGAGCTGCACACATGATTGAATCTTAAAAAACAAAAATTGAGTGGTCAGATGCAGTGGTTCATGCCTGTAATCCCAGCACATTGGGAGGCTGAGGTGGGTGGATCACCTGAGGTCAGGAGTTCGAGACCAGCCTGACCAACATGGAGAAACCCCATCTCTACTAAAAATACAAAATAGCCGGGCGAGGTGGCGGGCGCCTGTAGTCCCAGCTACTCGGGAGGCTGAGGCAGGAGAATGGTGTAAACCCAGGAGGCGGAGCTTGCAGTGAG
>NW_012113697.1:3310899-3347463 GCF_000951035.1 Colobus angolensis palliatus
GAGGCTGAGGTGGGTGGATCACCTGAGGTCAGGAGTTCGAGACCAGCCTGACCAACATGGAGAAACCCCATCTCTACTAAAAATACAAAATTAGCCTTGTATGGTGGTACATGCCTGTAGTCCCAGCTACTTGGGAGGCTGAGGCAGGAAAATCACTTGAACCTGGGAGCCGGAGGTTGTGGTGAGCCAAGATTGTGACGTTGCATTCCAGACTAGGCAACAAGAGTGAAACTTCATCTCAAAAAGAAGTATGGTGTTAAAAAAGCATGTTCCAGAGACTACATACATATAGTTATATATATATGTATTACCTTTTCAAAACTTGATGGTAGATAAAAAAATAAATAAATAGGATATTGGAAAAATACAATCATCAAGATGGATAGTATAGACCTTTGTTAGGTCACAAGTGGAAAATTATATATGGGTTTCTTATGCCCATAAACATCTATGAATTTTGATCATGTAGCTGGTTTCAAAGAAACCCTTAACACATTCCAAACTGTTTTAAAGAACAAAATCCATGACCATAATACAAGAAAACATGAAATAAACATAAAAAATGTGACTTTGTCAAAAAAAACAAAAACAAAAACCCATGGATTTTAAAGAATACGATTCTAATGCCTGTATTTGATAAAATAAACCCAACAATATATAGTTAATGAAAAAGAAAACTCTTTGTATTAATACCTGCAATTTACAGCTAAAACTTTTTTTGGCAAAAAAAATTATGACCTTTTGTTTTTGTTATTTATAAAAATAAATTAAAATTAAATGAGCTACAATGCTACTTTGACAAAAAAGCACAAGGAAATCAAAATAGACTATGAAAATTACTTGAAATTGCAAGGGACCCAGAATAGCCCAAACAATCTTGAAGTAGAATAACAAAGTCAGAAGACTCTGGACTTTGAAACTTACTACAAAGCTACAGTAGCTAAATAATGTGGTACTGGCATAAGGATAGACCTATAGACCAATGAAGTAGAACTGAGAGTCCAGAAATAAACCCATATATCTATCTCAACTGATACTTGACTAGAATGCTGAGGCCACTGAATAAGAAAAGAATAGTCTTGGCCGGGCGCGGTGGCTCAAGCCTGTAATCCCAGCACTTTGGGAGGCCGAGACGGGCGGATCACGAGGTCAGGAGATCGAGACCATCCTGGCTAACACGGTGAAACCCCGTCTCTACTAAAAATACAAAAACTAGCCGGGCGAGGTGGCGGGCGCCTGTAGTCCCAGCTACTCGGAGGCTGAGGCAGGAGAATGGCGTGAACCCGGGAGGCGGAGCTTGCAGTGAGCTGAGATCCGGCCACTGCACTCCAGTCCGGGCGACAGAGCGAGACTCCACCTCAAAAAAAAAAAAGAAAAGAATAGTCTTTTCAACAGATGGTGCTGGGACCACTGGATGCCACATGCAAAAGAATGAATTTGGACCCTCACCTCATATTGTATACAAAAATTAACCCCAAATCAAGGCCAGGCACGGCGGCTCACATCTGTAATCCCAGCATTTTGAGAGGCCGGGGAGGGCCAATCATTTGAGGCCGGGAGTTTGAGACCAGCCTGGCCTACGTGGCAAAATCCTCTCTCTACTGAAAATACAAAAAATTGCTGGGCATGGTGGTGCACACCTGTACTCCCAGCTGCTCAGGAGGCTGAGGCATGAGAATTGCTTAAACCAGGTAGGCAGGGGTTGCAGTGAGCCAAGATTTCACCACTGCACTCCAGCCTAAGCAATGGCATGAGATTCTGTCTGAAAAACAAACAACCAAAAAAATAAACAAAAATGGGTCAAGGCCTTAAATGTAAGAGGTAAAATTATAAGGCGCAAATCTTCATGACCTTGGATTTGGCAATGCATTCTTAGATATAATACCAAAAGCATAAGCAACAAAAGAAACACAGATAAATTGGACTTTATCAAAATGTGTAAAAGCTTTGGTTATCGAAGGATATTATTATCAAGAAAATGAAAGACAATCTACAGACTGGAAAAAATATTTGCAAACCATCTATTTGAGAAGAGACATGTTTAGAATGTGTAAGAACTCTTATAACTCTATCATAAAAAGAGTCTAATTTTTTAAATGGACAAAGAAACTGAAGACACATTTCTCCAAAAAAGAATGGCTGAACATCATTAGTCAACATGGAAATACAAATCAAAACAACGAGATTCGCTTCACACTCACTCATTAAGATGGCTAGAATCTAATAGTAAGACCATAAGTATTGGTAAGGCTGTGGGGAAACCTGAACCCTTATACACTGCAAAATTGTACAACCCCTTTGGAAAATAATTTGGCAGTTCTTCAATGGTTAAACTTATGATCCAGCAACATCTACCAAAGAGAACTGGCAATGTATATCCACATAAAAACATATTCGTGAATGTTTATAATAGCATTATTTATGATAGCCAGAAAGGTGGCAAAAATCCAAATGTTTCTCATTTGGTAAGTAGATAAACGTATATCCATACAATGGAATATGACTCAGCTATATAAAGAAATGAAGTACCAGTACATACTACAATATGCATTGAAAACATGTGAAGTGAAAGAAGCAAGTCAGAAAAGACTCCATGTTATGTGATTCCATTTGTATAAAATGACCAGAATTGGCAAAGCCACAGAAACAGAAAGTAGAATAATGGTTCCTTAGGGGTTGGGGGGCAATAGGAGTTTGGAGGTTATAGCTAAACTGCGTGACATTTCTTTTTAAGTTTTGACTACGGTGATTGTTGCACATATCTGTAAATACACTAGTGAATATACGAACAACCACTGGATTCTACCCTTTAAGTGGGGGAACTCTACAGTAAGTGAGTATCTCAATAAAATTATTATTTAAAAAATAAAATCCAAATAAAAATAGAGAAAGTTGGAGAGACAAAATTAATAATTTATGAAAAAAAAGTCGCTGGAAGTGACAACTAAAACCAAATCTGGTTTTGTAAAGTCAACGTCGATCACTCTTATCAAGTCTCATTCTTAATAGAAATGCTAAAAAAGTAAACGTTCTTAAAATTAGCATTGAGTGTTTACCTAAAGACAGCATAATATGTAACATAAAATCATTATGTATAAAGCTATTCCAATAACAATAATTGCTGGGGAAGATTTTAGAATTTTTATGTAAATGGATTACACAGAGAAAAACATGAAGAAATAGTACATAATGAAAATAAAAAGGGAGAATTATCATTATTTAGGAATGAAGAAGTTGCGTATGTTGAAAGTTAAGAAAATTTCAGAATTAATAAGACAATTTGATAAGGTGGCCATATGTAAAGCTGGGATGGCTTTACATACAAATAAGATAAAATGTCTCAATGAAGCAAAAACACTTAAAATAAAATTAAGCATATTTGGATTTCACTGTAACCTGTGGAATCAATTTCAAAAGAGAGCTCAAGTGACCCCAACATGCCTGCATCTCATCCTCTTGTGCTACCTGAAAGCAGGAACTTAATTCTAAGTCATGTCTACTACCCTGTGTTTCTCTAAAGTTAGGATTCTGTGGCTGGATTTCTACATAGTTCATTTTAAAATGTTAATTTTACAACAAGAAAGACTTTCCTGGGTCATGTTATCTTCTTCCCTTGGGGATATAAAGGTATATTTCTTTTTATAAATGTAACTTTTGATTTAGGCAAGAAATGTAGGCATTTGAAACTTGCAAAAGGTGAGAATGTTAACTAGCCAATGAATGATCCACATCAAATCTAAATGATGGTGTCCTGTTGTCTAGGTATAACAACATATTTCTGGCAACCCAAATTAGCAAAACAAAAAAGTCTACTGGTGATTAAGGAGGTGATGACTCATCTTTAATAATCGTGATTATAATAGACTCAATTTATTAGTAATCTACATATTTTTTCTCCTGTATCACTTTATTATTAACTTGATTTAAAAATTGAGGAAACAGCCTTAAAAGATGTAAATAATTGGCCTAACATCACATAACCAGTAGGTAGTGAAGCTGGAATTTCTATAATGATCCACCACCCTCCATCTTTTTGTACCCCTCATGTTCCACACATATTAAGTACTCAGTTAATATTGATTAAATGACCAAACAAATGTTTTTCCCTTCATCAGGACGCCAATATTTTCTAGGAACAAAGGAAAGAATTAAGTCACTTTATCTTTTCTCTTCCCCTTATGTCCCCTGCCACCCTTATCTGTAACGTTAAGCACCAGAAAAGTTACAGCAAAAACATATTAACAGTCTGGGAAATTAATCAAGTACAAGGAAGTACTTTAAAGAGATGTATTTGCCTAAGACATCAAATGAAATGACTAATTATGATAGCCAAAAAGATGCCAAAAATCCAAATTATACATATTATGCAAATTACACATATAATGAGTTGGATGATTAGTGGTGTTAACATTTATACAGTCACATGCCATATAACATCATTTAGGCCAACGACTGACCACATATACAGTGGTGGTCCCGTAAGATCATAATACTGTATTTTTACTGTTACCTTTTCTATGTTTAGATACACAAATATTTACCATTGTGTTACAGTTGCCTGGAGTGCTCAGTACAGTAATACGCTGTTCAGGTTTGTAGCCTAGGAACGATAGGCTATACAACATATAGCCTACGGGGTAGTAGGCTGTGCCATTTAGGTTTGTGTTAAGTGCACTCTATGATGCTCTCACGATGACGGAAACGCCTAACTAGGAATTTCTCACAATGTATTCCCATTGTTAAGTAATGCATGACTGTATTAACAGCTTGTAACCTTTTTCCCAAATGTACACTTTTGTGTTTTTTCACCATCTTTTTGCTTTTCTTATTAAATGTTTTGAGCACTCGCATCAGCCGTAAGTATAAATTAAATCACACTGCGAGATCCCAGCTACTGGTTAGAATGTCCTGCTTTGGGTAAAGACAATTAAACACGGCGAGTCTAGTCCCAGAGGGATGCAGACAAGTGCCCAACCCCCATTATTTGTAATTTCCAGGAATCCACTCTGGCCTCTTCCTGCAGGGCCCCAGAGCTGGCTGTGGAGCTGTTCAAAGATCTGCACCAAATTCCACTGCCGGAAAGGAAACCACAAATATCAGGGCGGCACTCCTCAATTAGATGTCTCTCAATCACCTTTTGATCCCAGGATCCTGACACTTTGCCTGGCGTCTTGCCAGAGCCCCAGTGTCTAGCTTTCGGAATACTCCACTCCTCCTGCAAGCCTTTGAATGACAACATTTTGGTTACAGTACTTTAATGCTCTCATAAATTCCTCAGTTGTGGTTAGTGCAACAGACTATTTAGACATAGTCCACAAACTGTTTGGACTGCGGGGGAGGTTCTGGCATTCAGATTTTCAGACTGGTTCAGATAGTTTCAGATGGCTGAGGATGTTATGTGTCTTTAGGAAGATTCTCGAATGGGCTTCCCTAATGAAAACATCATCTGCAAAGCAACCTGAAAAATCAAGAAATTCACACAGCGTGGATGGTGTTAGGTTTCTCTGTGGCTTTCAAGTAAAAGTACATAGTATGATTTTGTCACAGGGGAAAAAAAAATGCTCAGGGAGATTTTCTGTGGCAACAAAGAGGAATTACTAGACACGAGAGGGAATTAGAATACTGTTGATTCCAGACCCTGTGGAGATATTGTTGCTTGCAGGTTTGTTTCATTTGGCTTGTTTGGTTGGGTTAAGAGGATTTTAGAAGAAGCTCTAGTCACTATCTAGGGCTTTGCTGTGGCTACTGAGTCCTTGAAATGTGGCTAGTTGGGAATAATGAATTCAATTTTTTAATTTACTGTTAATAAAATTAAATTTAAATATAAAAACTGTATCAATTAAATTACTGGAAAACTTTCAAGTGTTTTTTGTTTAGCTTGGGTATGTCTCCATCTACTTCTATGACATTTCATGAAAAATCAATACAAATTGAGTATTTCTGACGAAATTTAGCACTTAAATTGAGAAGTTCAACAAATGTATACACACTGGATTTTAGAGGTTCAGTATGAAAAACTGTAAACTATTTTATTAATAGTTTATATTGACTCTGATAAAATGACAATATTGGATACACTGAGTTTAATACATAATTTCAATTAATTTTATCTATTTCTTCTTGTTTTTTAAATGTGGTTACTAGAACAATTTAAAGTCATGCATGAAGTTCACATTGTATTTCTGTTGGAGTGCACTGATCTAAATCTTGCTGCTACACCTGCTGATTTAAAAGAAGAGGCATTGCTTGCAGGATCATTCTGGAAAAAGATACCTAAGAAATGGGGCCAGACGTGAACATCTTTAGATCCTATGGGCTGGGTCGTCTAATACTCTCGACAACTTTGAACCTGTTGTCTAGAGTGATATGAAGGAATCCATGTTAAACCAAATTCGTCTTATGCTAATTCAGTCATAATACAAATTCAGCTCTGAATCAAGTGCAATTAAGGATTAGAGGCAATTTCCGAGAGTTTACAGGCTTGTAGAGCAAAATGTATGACACACAACAGACAGTGAGCAAGAGAGGGCAGTGCGACAAGACGCCAAAAAAAGCTATTACCAGATAACATAGAGGGTGCACAGCTAAATTTAAAGTTTTACATAAACAGTGAATCATTTGTTTAGGATAAGTATGTCCCACACAATACTAGGGTGTCCTACATTTTTTATTTGCTAACTCTGTAGCCCTAAGAAACAAGGGTTATAGAAAATTAGAAGATTTATGAACAGAAAAAGGAAAGTGACGTATAGCAGATGGAAGTGAGGCACAGAAACAGCCAGATTGGTAATAGCTCTGTGTTTGCCTTATTTGAATCCAGTTTGAACACTTGGCCACCTTTGATTGGCCAAAACTCAGTGATTGTCACAAGTGTAGGTTACAGTCTGTTTCCACATCCAGTTAGGTTGCAGCTCTCTATGTCCAGAAGAAACTTTAAGCCAGACTTAAAATATGTAAGGAGGCAGCTTTGGCCTCAACTTAGGTTAACTAACAGTAAATAACAATGCATATCTTGCCTTTGTACTGCTGTCTTCACTTATGATAAGATCTAAATTCTTCTAGGTCTCTGTGCAGTGTAGAGATGAAAGAAAACAGAGAACAGTACAGCTTATACCTTTGCATTTAAGACTTTTCTCTGCATCTACATGCTGTCATGGGTGGAAGTCATGTGTTACTGTAGAAAGGAGTTTTTAGTGGCAGCCAGGCTGTAGGAGTTGGTGGATCAGAACCAGACAGACAGACTTAAGCAGCCATAGGACCTATACTGAAAGAAGAGGAGGGAAAAATCACAGTCCTAGAAAGTACCATGATCTTCTCCTCACCATGGCCAGAGATCTGGGGATGGCCAGAAGATTCTCTCTGCGGTGAAAACATCACACTGGACAAGACCTACGAATTCACTTGGAATCTTCATGCCTCCAACACTTTTTCCCATTTTAAGCTTGAAAGTGGGGAAGTCACTTATGAGAAATCACAGTGGAAGTGCGGAAGTAACCTGTTCTGTAGCCATGGTCACGCAGAACCCAGAAAACCTCACAGAACTTTCCAAGTGACAAGGAAAAGAGGATATCCCAAGCATTCTATTTACTGTCTTTTATCTGGCAAAATGGAACCTCATCCCTGGGATCTCAGTCCTGGGATTCCAAAAGGACTAACTGCTGAAAGGCATTAGCTCACATAATTTGCCCAACCTCAGAAATGCTTCCTTGCCCTCCCAGATGGACCATCTTCTACTCTCACTAGCAACCCTGCTTGCTTAACCATCTCTGCTGAAACTGAGCGGGGTATCTCACTTAGAATCCCTGAACATTGCATTTCAGTCAAATATTTGAGCCGACTGGCTTATTTCACTTACGTAATTCTTGCCATTGGACTTGCCATAGCCAGAATTTTTCCAGTCATTTCAGAGGAGGGCCACAGAAACCTCATTTTAATTTAGAACTGTAATTAGGATATATGAAGTGGTTGAGGGTAGGATCATGTTAAAATAAATCAAACAATTCCAGATGAAGCCATCCTACGTACTTGATTTTCTGAGTCATTCTAATTACTACTTTGGTGGCCCATTGTCAGAGCACGCACCAGGCTGCAGGCTTTTGAGTTTTCATGCAGGAAATGCCTACAGTGACTAGACTGCAAACCAAAGAGATTGTGAAACATCGTTAAAAATTTTGAAGCCACATTGCCTCATCCATTTATCCCAAAGGAACATATAACATATCTGTAGATATTTGAATGTGAATATGGAAAACTTCTTAATGATAAAGGATATGTAAGTATGTGGGTAAATGTATATAAATGTTGACTCTATCAATAAATATTAACAATGTTCTGGTGAAGTTCAAAATTTAGAAAGAATCAAAATGCATGACAATAATGGGATATAAGTCAAGGGATAAAAGTAGTTAAAGGGTTCAATGGTTTTTGCCTTGTCCAGGAAGGGAATAAAATATCAGTTAGTATTAGCTTTTGATAAATTATAAATATGTGATGTCATCCACAGAGTCACCACTAACTCTTGTCGCCAAGATAAAACAAGGATTAAAGTGGAATAAATAGAACAAGACAAATAACATAGAGTAAGATGGCAGTTTGAAATTCAAATGCGTTAATAATCACTAATTGTAAAGTGGACTAAATGTTCCAATTGAAAATCAAAGATTATCATACTAGATAAAAGCTTGATGATATTTAAATGAATCCCATCCAACCAGAAGGACACAGGCAGGTTTAAAGAAGGCAGATGGAAAAAGGTATGTTATGCAAAACGCGAACCAAAATAAAGTTGGGGTAGCTATATTAATATCAGATTCTTCTTTTAGACAAAATGTACTGTTAGAGTACAGAGGGGCAATTCATAATGATAAATATTTCAGTTCGTCAGAGACAATTGCCATATGGGAGTAAAAAAACATCTATTTCACAGTCCTAGAACAAGCAGGTTAAGAGTTAATAAGGAATAGACTATTTGAGGGACACTAGCAGCAACTCTAACCTAATGGACATATACAGAATTGTACCTAGCAACTGCAGGGTACACATTCTTGTAAGTGTGTGTGGAACATTTACAAAAATCCATAATTTGTTGATCAACAAAGCATGTTTCCTTGAATGATATTTCTTGGCTGTCCTGTCTCTTCCTTATACAATAGCTCTTATTAGATACATGTTAAAACCCCTCAGTCACCCTTCTTTCATTGTAACTTTTCTTGTTTTCAGGTGGCTTTGATGCTGTATTCTAAGTTATTTTCTTAGTATCATCTTCTAATTCAATAATTCTTTTTTCAGTTGTGTCAAGTCTAGAATGTAACTTGCCGGCTGAGTTTTTAATTTCAAAGAATTTTTTTTTACTTCTAGAAACTTGGGGATGGGAGAACTCCTTTGAATTAGAAAACATGTATCTGTGCTCCACAACCATGTAAATATCTGTGTGGATCAGAAACTGAACAGCACTAAACAGCCAAATGCAACCTCTCAGGCAACCCCAGCAATCATGATAAAGCAGAAAGAGGACAGATGGTTTTATGGGATAGAAGGTGCAGAGAGTATCTCAAACTGCCTCTCAGAGTTCTATGGTCTCCAGGTGAAATGAGAGGCACTGAAGTTAGCTGGGTAAAAGGTTGTAGACCTAAAGGAGTCTCATTGCCAGTAGGAGAAGATGCTATAACAGAAAATAGCATGTACTGTGTAGCTCTGGAGGCTGGATGGGATCATTAGAGCAACAGACACCCACAGGGAGGGATGTCCAGGAAGCACAGAACATTCCAGTGGATGCCATGCTTAGGACTGACGAAAGATGTGGGGCAGATGCATCTCCACCCTAGTCCCATATTGTTCTTCTATGTGCAGTCCTCAGGACTTCAGTGCCACCAAGGACAGAGGAGGGTCTGAAATCCAGAATTAAGTGATTTATACTGAAACGGATCTTCTGAGAAATGACAAAGTTCTGTTTTTCTCTGCCAGTGGGAGAAATGGAGATAGAAATTGAGATAGAAACTAAGTTAAATTATAGAAAAAATAAAGCTGGATCTTTTGTACATTTCCAACTGAGTTTTGTAGATGTACAATTTTATTATAAATTCAGAAGCATTTTAGGATGGAAAGGGACTTCCCATGTCACCACGTTCCACCCATCATCACAAAGACAAGGGATCAAAGGAATGCAGGCCACAAGTGAGGTGAAGCGTGAAGCAATGAGTCCAAGGTCACCCGGCTGTGTTATAGAAGAGTAGGGACCTAGACCTGGGACTCCTGTTAAGGAACTTCTCAGTCCTAGACTGTTTAGTCTGCACTGATAGGAGATTCCCTTTACTCTTTCATCCTCCTGATCCTGCCATCTAGAATTATTTTCGTTCTGTTAATTTCCACTGCATTACCATAACTGTGCAACTAAGTTTCTGGTTCTGATAAGTGAGTATACTATACATAGATGAGTGGTTCTCAAACTTCACTGTGCAATTTTCTAAAGAGTACATTGAAACACAGATTCCTTGGCCCCACCTTCTGGGGTGGGGCCTGAGAATTTGCATTTCCAACAAGAGTCAAGGTGATGCCTCAGCTGCTGGTCTTAGGACCACACTTAGAACCACTTGTCCCAGACTCTTCTTCTTAAAGGTGCCTTCTCTTCCCTACACACTTTGGTTGCCTCTATAGTAACTTCCACTTAGGAGGTACTTGTTAGGGTTTCCTCAGACATTCTCAATAGCATTATACTTTTTAAATGACTCTTGCATTTCACAGTTTTCTTGGCTATTTTCACATTTTTTTCCCCAAAGAGGAAATCTAGGTTTCTCCTAAATTCCATTTTAATGTTATTTGAAATTGCATTGAAATTCAAGATCTGAGGGGAGAACAAATGTCTTCTCACTATTAGGCCCCGCTACCCCTGAACAGGATGTGCTTCTCCATGGATTTCCATTGAATTCTAAGCTTGTCAATAAATTTTATTGGTTTTTGTTTTTCATCTGTACTTTTATTTTGAAGCTTATTCCCAGGAAGTTTATATTTGTGATTGCTTTAGTGATTAGGATCTTTTTCTACTATATTTTCTAAATACTTCTTAGTGGTAAATAGGGAAAGGCTTCTTTTCTTATATTTATTTTTTCTCTCTGTTTCGAAGCCAGATATTTTATCTGAAGCTTAATATATAGTACTTTTTACAAAGTCCCCTATTTTCTGGTGGGGGTACACGCATTTTTTGTAGAATTCATAGTTCAAAATGTATTTTTAAAATAAACCTTATTACTTTTATTAACATTTTTCCAAATTATTCCTTATTCTTTAATTACTTTGAGATAGACATGCCTCTATAAATTTCTCCTTGTGCTTCTAAGAGTTTTAGCTTTACGTATATTTTAAGCACTGATTTTGGCACAGAAAGGTTAATCGGTGCCCTATCACCACACGAACTTCTAGTTTTTACACACTCAAATAGTGTCCTTCATATCGGTCTCATCTGATGCTCTCATTCTTAAATTCTACACAGTCCTCTATTAATATTATAATTCAGGTTTTTCCTTTTTGCTTGCATTTGCCTTGTTATATTTTTATATGAATTTGTTTTAGGTAAGCCTTAAGTGAATAGAAGATAACTGGGCTTTGCTTTATTAACATACAAATTTGAGGATCTCTTCTAGAATAATTGAGTTTATCTCATTTCTAGTTATTCTTGTAAATACTGTATTTGGTCTACGGCTTCTTTCCTTTCTGTTTTTGCAGCTTGAGATTTCTCTTTACTTTCTTTTTTCTTAAGCAGACAGAGCTTTTTTTAAAAAAATAAAACATTTTCCTTTTCTCTGACGAATTATCTTTAGGCTTTTAAAATATATTCTTTAACCTATCAGTTTGCAAATTATTAGAATTAAGGAAATTGTATTTTTTCAGTCACCCTAATATTAGCAAAATATTTAACGTATGTTTACATTTCTTTTCTCCATTCACATCTTGGTCTCTGTTAATGTAATATGGTTTTATAGATTGAGATTATTCATATCACTTTTCATTAAAATATTTTATCTTCTTTTGTGAGGACAATGGTCATTTGCATTCAGTTTTATGACAGGTTTACAATTATTTGGATCTCTCTTCAGCTTAACTTGTTTCAGTGTGCATTGCCAATACTTTTATGATTATTTTTCCCAGCTTCAAACATCTGATTTTGAGTTTACAGTTGGTTGCAATACTTCTCAAGGAACTCTTTTCCAGGAAGAGTATATGCCTAGTATTTTCTGAGTCCTTTCTTTTGAGGGTGTATTTCTGTTGCTTTCACATATAAAAACACAGCTTAACACTAGAAAATCCTCGGATCACAACCTTTTCTTCTCAGAATTGCTTTGAGGTTCCCTGTTGTCTTCTGACATTTAAGGCCAAGAAGTTTGATAAATCAGCCTAACTTTTACTTATCTGCTGATGGATTACTTTTAAAACTATTTTCTTATATAGAAGTTGAAATTTTCTTCATCTATGTAGTTAAAGAGTTTTATGAAGATTGTGTCTTGGTGTAAATTTGAGTGAAACACACTGAGCATTATTCTGTATAGATAACTCTTTTTTGGCTCAGAAGATGTCCTTCCATAGTTAACAATATTGTATACCCGAAATTTACTAACAGGGTAGATTATAAGTGTTCTCACTGAACGCACAAAAAGTTAGAAATGTCCTTCTACTATAGCTTCAATTTTAACTTGTATAACATTTGCTATGTCTTTTAGGTATAAAGTATATAAGGACAAATAAAAAAGGCAAATATTTGGTATTTTGGAGCTTATTGTTTGTCTCATCTGCCAGATAGTCGTTAAAAGAGTAACTTCTCCTTTAATTCTCATGACAGCAGAGTGAAGAAGATACAGTATTAATTGGGTTTACAGATAAGGAGACAGTCTCTAAGAGATCAGGCAAATTGCCTGAGCTGGGATTCAAACCCAGCCTGGTAAACAGGAGGGAGGAATACATTCAAGCCAGAAGTAATGACAGGTCCTCGGGGGGAAAAGCTTGATGTATTTGAGGAAAGAAAAGAAAACCTGTGACTGAAGACAAGGGAGCAAGGGGTGTGTGGCTAAACGGTGAAGAAGTATATTGGAGCCATGCCCTTGCTGGGAAATCTGCAAATTTGGCCTCTATGGCATCATTTTTGATTTCCCTTTACTGCCTTGGAGACTAATTTTAATTCTACTATTACTTCTTTAATTTCTTGCAGACCATCTATATCCCAGTTTCTATATCTTGAAAGCAATTCCATCTTCTCTTTCCCAAATTTTATCGCTCCAACTCAAGTTGCCTTTATCTCAATCTATTCAGTCTTTCTGATGAGGCACACAGAGTATGGCATCTTTAACCAAACTGCGAAAGCTAAATAGTTGTCTGAATTTTCACACGGATTCTGCATGAGATAATATTCAGATGCTTCTTCTTAGTCATCAAAATGCTGTCCTTTTCTATGGTGCTAGAGCATCGTTTTAATGCACTCCTTGTTAAACTTTTGGCGATGCTACTCTCTTCACATCCTTGAACAAGAAAAACCCACCCAGACTCAATTCTCACATGGAGATTAGGTGAAAGGGTGGATCTTGGTCTTATTATCTGTACACTCTGTTATGGTAAATCCACTTCCAAACTCTAGAGCTTATAAAGTATTTTTATGCTCTAGTCTAATTTCTGGCTTCCAGCAGGTTGTCACGTGTATGTTTCCATTCTTCTGTGAGAGCATCCTGTTCCATCACTCCTTATCACCTGGTTCTTGGGTTTCTGAACTGATGCAGTGCTTGCAAAACAAAAATCCCCAGAATGCACAGCTCTTGAGATCCTTCCTGATTTCATTCCCACTTTACTCTGAGAGATGGCACCTCCTGATAGAGCAGGCCACTCCAGTCTTCCCTATGCAGGCCAGCTAGTTTCCTGCATTAATTTATCTATTTATTCATTTTGGGACAGAGTTTTGCTCTGTCGCCCAGGCTGGAGTGCAGTGGCATGACCTCGGCTCATTGCAACCTCCACCTCCCAGGTTCAAGCGGTTCTTCTGCCTCAGCCTCCCAAGTAGCTGGGATTACAGGTGTGCGTCACCCATGCCCGGCTAATTGTTTTGTATTTTTCATAGAGATGGGGTTTCACCATGTTGGCCAGGCAGGTTTCAAACTCCTGACCTCAAGTGATCCACCCGACTCAGCCTCCCAAAGTGCTGGGATTATAGGTGTGAGCCACCGTGCCTGGCCCCTGAATTTCTTTTTTTAAATCTTCACAAGAGTATAGAATGAGGGTAATGTTAGGAAGAATAAATGTCTTGCCCAACCGAACACACTTAAAGGATTTTCAGAGGGATGTTTGTTCTATTTTCTCATTAGTTTAGGCCATGGATTTCTGAGACTTGAGACAAATAATGGGAAGCCAGCAGTGAATAAAAGCATTTGAAAATTTTGTTTTGAAAGATAACACTGTCTCATGGGTTTGCCTTAAGCAGAAGCCTGGGTAGAGATTTTATTAGTTCAGCTCTATCTGTTTTACAATTAGGACAACTGATGCTATATTCACACTTCTATCCTCTTGTCAAGTCTGTCTGCCCTTCCTTCCTTCCTCTCTTTTCTCTCTCTTTCTTTCTTTCCTCCTTTCCTTTCCTTTCTTTTCATTTCTTTTCTTTCTTTCTTTCTTGACAGAGTCTCGCTCTGTCGCCCAGGCTGGAGTGCAGTGGCGCCATCTCGGCTCACTGCAAGCTCCACCTCCTGGGTTCACACCATTCTCCTGCCTCAGCCTCCTGAGTAGCTGGAACTACCGGAACTCGCCACTATGCCCGGCTCATTTTTTGTGTTTTTAGTAGAGACGTGGTTTCACCATGTTAGTCAAGATTGTCTCGATCTCCTGATCTCGTGATCCGCCCACCTCGGCCTCCCTAAGCGCTGGGATTACAGGCGTGAGCCACCATGCCCAGCCCAATTTGATGCTATAATCACACTTCTATCCTCTTGTCAAGTTGTTTTTCAATGTTATTCTGAATTATTATCTTTATTTGGGTATTCACAGGAGGCTGCAAGTCCTCTACCACTTTCTATTCATGATGTATCTTAGTAAACATTTGAATTTGACAAGACCACAAAGAAAGATTTTTGAGGACTGTTACCTAACTTCTAATTCTTTATATTATTAAAAGCAAAAAAGAAAAAAGAAACTTTTACAGTGTTGGGGTAAACAAAGATTCAGTCAAGGCAATTTGGACTGATAACATCTCCTCATGGTTATCCAGCCAAAGGTAACAGCTCCACTGTATTTTGTCAAACCTAAATTTGTCAGTGGGTTTAGAAACTATACAAATATAATTTCTTGATTTTTGCAAATGTGACTTATTCCTTCATTCTTTACTGCTGCATTTCAGACTCACAAAAATTCGAAGTGACACATCCCACCTGTTTCCTTCCAGCCAGTAATGATGTCTCATGATTGATCAGGATTATTGCATCTTTTATATGTAACATTTTTCAGATATCTGCAGTTTTCTGCCTTGTTTCCTTTTTCACCCACCCCATTCTTCCTTCCTGGTTTTAGTGGCTCTTCTGATTCCAAGCGTCCATTTTGCAACTCCTGACTTCATCCAAGTCTCCTCAGTTGAAATCTGAAGAGATTATTTTGCAAGTGAGTCAGAAATCACTTCTTGTCAAACACGGTGCCAGAAAATGAGCAGTATCGTGCTCAGTGGGAAACTATTTACTCTTTCTTTGCTCCTTTCAACTTGAAAGTAAATCCTTCTCTTTTCCCTCTTGGAATTTAATTTCCCAATCTCTATTCCAAAAATGACAAAGACCAGGAAGAGCATACAAGCGTTGGCTCCTCAGTCCCAGTAACATATCATACTCGTCACCTTTAATGTCCCTTAATGTCTTTGTGTCTTGTCTTTCTAATTTAGCTATGACTCCACTAGTAAAAGTCATATGACTCACGTCCAAGTCCACATTTAGCAAAATTTGTAAAGCTTTGTTAGTGTGCAAGGCAATGAATATGAAATGAGGTCTGCATTCTTTATTTGGATTAAGTTTAAAGCTTTTCAAATAACACCATCTGAATATGTCACAGCATGACACAGCAGCCATTCCCTATAGGAATCTACCCACAGAGTGCAGGACTTGGGGATAAAATTCTTTATCTTGCTGTCTTGTAACCAGTCATTGCCACTTCTACCCTGGCCCCAGCAATTTTATACATGAATGAAATAAGGTAAAAATTAACAACAAGAAAATTCACAACAAGATTATTTTCAGAGGAGAAAGCTAAAATGTGCTGATTAATATAGGATAGAATGAATCAAGGGTCAATAACTTTGGGCCTGGGAGCCACATTTAACCTATTTTTGTAAATAAAGTTTTATTGGAACATAACCACGCTCATTCATTTACATATTGTCCATACAACTGCTTTCCTGTTACAAAGACAGAATGGAGTAGTTGCAACAGCCTAAAATGTTTACTATCTGTCCCTTCACAGAAAAGTTTGCCCATCCCTGGGGTAAGCAATTGTTGGTTTCTACCCAGAATCTATTCCTCACTTTCTCATTCCTAACAGGATCCTGATGTATCTATGTTCGATCTCTCTCCCATGCATCTCAGGTGTTTCAAGAGGTGATCACTGTTCCCCATCAGTGGGGGTGAGCCTGACCTGTCCAATGTGGGTCCCATCAAGTTTGCCACATTAACTGGAACAGGAGCTTGGGTCTCAGCTGCTCAGCACAAGGAAACCCTCCCAATCACAGGGATTCTTTCAAAAATGGTTATGGGACTTAATTTGAATCATATGAGGAAAAGATTGCTCAAGGTTTCTGGGAAATAAGCTTCTCTGCTTTTAATAGAGGCCCACTGGAAGAAGCACCGTCTCCTCTCCTGGGTGGTGGTGTGTGTAGTACCCTAGCCATATTGCCATCAGGAGAAAACGTCGCCATCACAGAGAATGGTACAGCTAAGACAAATGCAGAGAAATAGATCTGGAATCTAGCTTCAACTCACCTTGGAAGTGGCCTTATTGCTGGATTTCCAATTATTTGAGACAATTATTTAATTACTCTTAAGCTAGTGAGTATTGGGTTTTCTGTTATTTGCAACATAGTAATGTTTAACTGATAGACATATTTTCACTCCATGTATCTAGCGTCATAGGATGTTGTGTTAATTTTATTTATTTGTAGGCCTAAAAATGTCTTTATGTCTCGACACAACTACCTTCTATTTCTTTGTGCAAGTATCTCTTGGTAGCTGCCTCTTAGAGTTACTGCTCAGCATTTTCTTAAAGAAGGAGACAGAATCCCTCAAAAGTCGTGGTGGTCACTATTCTTTGTGATGCCTTTAGGTATCCTTTACTCTGTCATAGTTCTTGCTACTACTATTTCTTGATTAGAGGGTAGAAAATCTCTGTGTGATTTTTGTTTGTTTGTTTGTTTGTTTGTTTTGTTTTGTTTTGTTTTGTTTGAGACAGAGTCTCGCTCTGTCATCCAGGCTGGAGGGCAGTGGTGCTATCTCAGCTCACTGCAAGCTCCACTTCCCGGGTTCACGCCATTCTCCTACCTCAGCCTACTGAGTAGCTGGGACTACAGGTGCCCACCACCAGGTTGGCTAATTTTTTGTATTTTTAGTGGAAACGGGGTTTCACCGTGTTAGCCAGGATGGTCTTCATCTCCTGACCTCGTGATCGGCCTCCCAAAGTGCTGAGATCACAGGCATGAGCCACTGCGCCCAGCCTCTGTGTGATATTTCATTGCAATTCTTCATTAGCTTCCTAACAGTTTTTTAAAACTATCCAACAATCTTAATAAGGTTCCTAAGACCCTCTATGCTCTGTCCTCTGTCTGGTGCCCTGGCCTCATCCTGGACCATTGTGTCCTGCTCACTCTACTCTTACGTGCACTGCTTTTTCTATTAGTTTCTCTAAGGAGCCATATTCTTTTGTGTCTCCAAACTGTTCTCTGCCTGAAATATGCTTCTTTCCCCATTTTCGCCTACGTCATTCTTGTTCATCCTTCAAATCTCAATCCAATGGTTGTTTCCTCAAAGATGACTTGACTGATCGCCAAGACTGGTTAAGTTCCCCCTGTTACCTGCTCCCATCCATCACAGACTTCCCATTTCACAGCCCTCTAACTTCCAGCCACTTATTCAAAATCTATACTCACAGTAAACAGCGAGCTCCAGGGAGGCTGAGACCAGGACTTTTTTTTTGCTCACCGCTAGGTCCCAAGTCCTCAGCACTGTACCTGGCACAGAGCTGGTCCTCAATGTATAGAACTCCTGACTACATACATAGTTTTGACCATTTTTAAAGTTACAGACAACACCAATGTTTAAATGCAGAGTACACTTCTGGTGATTCATGTCTACTGACTTGAAGAGAATGTTGGATAAACACTAATAAATTCTTATTCTCTGACTCTGTTTTCTAGAAAACATGCAGAACATCAGCTTTAAAATCTGACAGCCATTTCTATCTTAAAATATAGCAGGATCTCAAACAGGCCCTCAGAATGTACTATCTTGAACTTCTGAGCTTCTACAGAGTACATTTTAATAATTTCAGTCTTCTGATGGGAAAACTGAGATTGAAGAGGGTAACTTAACTTGCTAATTACGTGTAAATCTTAAGCTGCAGACATCACCATCACAGATCACCCAGGTTGATTTTGAAACCTAGAGGGTAACTTCTCCCCAAGTAGACATGGGTGAAGATTTTGCGGCCACTTGGGTCACCATGACTCCATGTATACACTCTGTGTGTCTCTGTGTTTGTGTGTGTGTTTGTGAGTGTGTGTGTGTGCGTACACATGCTGCTATGGCCAAAATTGTGTCCCTCGAAATTCATATGTTGAGGCTCTAATTCCCAATGTTACAGTATTTAGAGAGAGGGCCTTTGAGAATTAATTAGGTACAGATGAGTTCCTGAGGATGGCCTCTAATGATAGAGTCAGTGCCCTTACAAGAAGAGATATCCAACAGCTCTCCTTCTTTCTCTGAAATGTGAAGGCAAAGTAAGCAGGCAGCTATCTGCAAGCCAGGAAGAGAGCCCTCACCAGAACCTAACCCCGCTGGCACCCTGATCTCAAATTTACAGCCTCCAGAATGGTGAGACAATAAATCTGTGTTGCTTATGCCATCCAGTCTACAGTATTTTGTTATGGCAACCCAAGCTTACAAAGACACCTGAAATGAATGAAGTCTGTGTCACATCTCCAAAATATCTCTTAAATTTCTTAGATCGTCTATCCACTTTCATTGTTTCCACTGGAGTCCAATCTTTCATCATCTCTCTTGGACAGCTATAAACATGTTAATGCTCCTCTTAATGAGATTCTCACATGGCAGCCAGAGAGTTATAAATCTGATATTGTTTAACCCCATGCCTAAATCATTTCAAAAACTTCTCATAACTCTTAGGAAAAAAATTCCTGATAAAATTATCAAATATCTGGACCAAATTCTGGAATAAAAATCAATATTCAGGACTTAAAAATGGTTGAATGCATTCAGAAAACACAGCATTACTCATTTTTATATCAACCAATTTCATAAGATGTTTGAGTTGAAAACTTTACAAAAGATTATAAATTTCATCAATGAGAGAGGTACAGTGGCTGCCTCAGTTTTAGTCTAAGCTGCTTTAACCCCCAGAGCTCATATGTGTCAGGACGCGCTCCTGTGGGTCAACCAGATGTCAGTTTTCCTGAGGACAGGAGAAGTTCGTTGAGTTAGAGGTCATTTAAAGGAAAAGAGGAAACAGGAAAATAGGCTCCTTTCATTAATTTTTTTTAAGGTACTAAGTCAGGACAGGGCCTAGAGGAGCAAGGTCATTCTGAGTTTAGCAGATTGTCTGTCACTCAGTCAAGCCAGGTATGCCATCAGTCCTGTGTTCAAGTGTTTTCTTGAATAGGGTGACAATAAATGGAAAAGAGGATGAGCCAGTTCATATAATCTCTTGAGAAAATGGAGCACAGAGAATCACAGATCAGGTTACCACCAACAGAGTGTAACTCAAAAGAGGGCTAGAACTTCCCTCCTCTTTTCTTTTCTTTTCTTTCTCTCTCTCTCCCCCCATCTTTCTTTCTTTTTCTTTCTTTTCTTTCTCTCTCCCTCCCTCCCTTTCTCTTACTTTCTTTTTCTTTCTTTCTTTTCTTTCTTTCTTTCTCTCTTCCCTTCCTTTTCTTTCTTTCTTTTTTCTTTCTTTCTTTGACAGAGTCTTGCTCTGTTTCCCAGGCTGGAGTGCAGTGGCGTGATCTCAGCTCACTGCAATCTCTGCCTCTGGACTTCAACCTCAGCCTCCCAAGTAGCTGGGACTACAGGTGCCCACCACCACCCCTGGCTAATTTTTTGTATTTTAATAGAGACAGGGCTTCACCATGTTGGCCAGGATGGCCTCAATCTTCTGACCTTGTGATCTGCCTGTCCCAGCCTCCCAAAGTGCTGGGATTGCAGGTGTGAACCACCATACCCAGCCTTCTCCACTTCTTTCTATACCTTAGGCAGCACTAGTACTTTGACAAGGGGGACAGTGGTGCTTGGCAGGAGATCCTTGTGCACAGTAGGGTGGTAAGCACTACCATGTAATAGTAATATCCAGCAGATGATAGGCAGAGGATAGTGGAACCTAGCGGGGGATAAAAGTGCCTGGTAGCAATAGATCTGGGGCTGGAAAGAAGAGGGAGAAGGAAAGGCAAGCTCCAGGTGGCAACTGATCAGTTAACTCATGTATGAAAAAATGGGAGAGACACCAACATAACATAGTCAGAGTGGATTTTCTGTGATCTGAAGCCTTATTGATGAAAAGATGACAGGAAGAAAGTGTTGAACATGAGCTCTTTTTTTTTTTTTCTTTTTTTGAGACAGAGTCTCACTTTGTCACCCAGGCTGGAGTGCAGTGACACAATCTTGGCTCACTGCAACCTCCGCCTCCCAGGTTCAAGCAATTCCCTGCCTCAGCCTCCCGAGTACCTGGGATTACAGGAGCCCGCCACGACACCGGGCTAGTTTTTGTATTTATAGTAGAGACAGGGTTTCAATATCTTGGCCAGGCTCATCTTGAACTCCTGACCTCGTGATCCACCCACCTCAGCCTCCCAAAGTGCTGGAATTACAGGCGAATACAAGTTCTTAAAAAAAGGTTTTCACTTTTGGTGCAGTTAATAAAACAATAGTATGCATGGTAAGAGATTAAAACGTGAATGTGGAATATGGAAAATTCCTCCCTTCCCCTTAAAATCAAATATTTCCTTATAGTATTGATGTCTTTAGTGTGTGATGCTTTAATAAAATAATTTTAATAATACAATTAAATTGTGTAAACGCAATAGGCAATAATACAATCTGGGGAAGGGGGACTTCCCCAGTAATTGGAGTGAGGAGTGACACTCCAATTTCCCCAGTAATTGGAGTGAGGAGTGACAAGAGTGGGTAAGTGAGGAGTGACAAGAGTGGGTAAATCGGACAGAACAAACTCGAGGAGATTTTTATAAATCCTGAGGGAAGTAAAGAGAAGCTGAGTTTCCAGGGAGAAGCATGGGTGAGAAGCCCACAAGAAGTTGAGGGCTGGATTGTGCTGTGCCTGCTCTGAAACTGTAACTAAGATAACCGTGGCAACCAATATGGAACAGTCATGCCTTCCTTTAGGTGGATTTGTGAGAAAGGAGTTTTACAGCAACATCTAATATAACTTGGTTGCCTAAATATTGTATCAACTATTAGTAACATTGAACTCTGTTCAACATTTCTGGAAAATTTTCATTCACATAATAGAAATACAAACTGGGTGGGTGATATGCCAACCCAGTAAACCCCATCGGATCTGAGAGCCTTGACTTCATCTGGGCAGAGGAAAGTCTTTGAAAAAATTAGACAGGGATTTGGTGATGTACAAATTCAAGTGATGTGACAGATTTATGTGACTTATAATGATTCGTGGTTTTGAAATGTAACATGAAATGCCAGACTGTGAGTGTCTGGAGACCACCAGCATCGGAGAGGCCTCTCTTATAAGAGCTGCCGTATTATTTATGTTAAGTCCGGTTTTGCACATTGAACAGTTTCATTTTCAAAGTGAAGGCCAAGATGCTTGATTTCTAAACCAGAATGCTACACTGACCCCAGAGACATTTGCTTTCTTAACACACCCAGCCTTCACTGACTCGACGGTTGAATTTGGGCAGCAGAACACCACACACACTGTTTGCTTGCAGTTGTTTGACTTTATTTTATTTACAAATCATAAGCACATTTGGGCTGCTGAGCACTTCTCTCACTAAAGGCTCTTGCCAGCCCAGAGCAGATGGAGACACAAATCAGGCCTTGTCTCCCTTCCTCTGCACATGGCCGCACAGAGGGTTTTGTGTCTCGGATCCCTTTATGTCCTGTAGATAGTTGCTCCCTTCCCCAATGTGCACGGGGCTTCAGAGGGACCAACATCCTCCACTTTGGGGCCAGAAGTAGAGTAACTCATGGCCATGGAAAAATTTGTGCCAGATGTAGCTTTTCTTCCCTTTAACTCCTTGATTATTCCTGGAATATCAAGGCACTCAAATACGCATTTTAATGTTTGATCATTTCCAACTTACCACTCGAAATGTGTACTTGCCTTTCTTGGAAGGTATAAGTATTTTATCCTCAGTGGATATTCCAGGACTTTGATTTGCTTTAATGACATTGTCCAAAATAGAAAATCTTATATGGTGAGTTTTTATTTTTCCTACTTGCTGTAGATTTTTCTTTTTTAAGTCAATTTTATTAAGGCATAATTTACATACAACAAAATGTACCACATTTATAGTGTACAGTTTGATGAGTTTTGAGAAATATATAGACCCATGAAACTACTGTCACAAGATCCACAATATTTCCATATACCTTGAAAGCAATCACTGGTCTCTGTTGCCACTATTGAGTAGATTTATCTTTTCTAGGTATGCTATAATTGGATTCATAAAATGTATATTCTTTGTGTCTGAATCATCTCATTGCATATAGTGTCTTTGAGTTTCATCCATGTGTTTTCATTTATCAGCAGTTCCTCTTAATTGTGAGATAGTATTCTATTATATGAATATAGCATAATTTATTCATTCTTTCACCTGTGAATGGGTTTGGATTGTTTACTGTTTGGGGTTATTATGGATAAATCTGCTAAGAACATTTGTGAACAAGTTTGTTTTTTTTTTTTTAATGGACTTTTTCATCTCCTTTGGGTAAATGCCTTAAGAGCAGGATTGCCGGTTCATATGGTGTCTGTATATGTAACTTCGGAAGAAACTCCAAACAGATTTGCAAAGTGGTTCTGCCATTTGGCACTCCCTCCAGCCATGTGTGTGTTTCATTTGTACCACATGTTCACCAAAACCTGTTTAGTAAATTGGAAGCAAGATGTTTTAAAACGCTAAAGTTTGTATACAAACAATTAACTCCTCCTTAATATTGGATTGCTGTCAATTTCTAGGTTTGTACCTAGTGAATCCTACGGATGCATTTTTTAAAATAAATACCTTGTTAAATACATTTCATATGTCTTATATCGTTTCTCAGTGTGGGAACTCTGAAACCACCATACATCCTAGTCTCTAATTTACTGACTTTAGCTTTTGTACAGGCTTGATGTGGCCTCAAGTTCCTTGGTGTATATATCCAAGTGCATAGAGAACAGTGGCTCAAACATAGTAGCTTCTCAGTAATAATTTGTTGCATGAATGAACTAATGAATTTTCTGAAAACTTATACCTTGAAGTGTAAAGAACAACAATTGTATAATTATCTGAAATGCCTTGTCTGACAAATTCAACCATTTGGAACAAGAACCAGGAAGAAAAAGACATAAACAAAAACACCAGAAATTAAAAAAAAATTAAAACAACATCAGATGTAGCCAAAACAGATGCTATATTTTCTTATACTTCAATTGTAGGTGACTCATCAGTCTCTTAGTTTATAAGTAGTTTAGTCTCTAATTTTGTATTATCTTCAAAAAGCAGTTCGGGGGAGAGGAATAAGTGACATTTGAACAATAGTAAGCCTTCCAAACTATGAACATGACAAATATCTCCATTTATTTAGGTCATATTTTTATCAATGTCTTGTAGTTTTCAGTAAAGAGATCTTGTGTACCTTTCATTAAATGTATGAGGACTTAGGTTTTTCATTTTATTGTGAATAGTATTTTAAAAAATCACTTACATTTGTTCATTGTTGTTTTACAGACTGACAATGGATTTTTGTATACTGACGGATTTTTGTATACTGACCATGTATCTTACCAGCATGAGTTTATTTAATTGTTCTTATATTTTTCATAGATTCCTTTGGATTTACTATATATACAAGTATGTTATCTGAAAAGAAAGACGGTCTTACATTCCCATTTCCAATGTTTATGTCTTTTATTGCTTATGTTACTGCACTGAGTAGGACCTCAAACCTAATGCTTAATGGAAGTGGTAAATGTGGACATCCTCACTCTGCTGCCGATCATAGGGCAGAGGCATTCAGTGCGTCACCATTAAATATAATGTTAGCCACATGTTTTTCTTGTGTGCTGTTTGTCAAATTGGGGGAGTTCCCTTCTATTCCTAATTTGCAGAGAACTTTTATCATAAATGGACGTGGAGCTTTGCCAAGTGCTATTTCTCCATCGATTGACATGACCATTTGATTTTCTTCATTTGGTTAATGTAGTGGATGACATGGATTGATTTCTTAAATTTTTTTATTTCAGTAGCTTTAAGGGTAGAAGTGGTTTTTGGTTACATGGATGAATTGTACAGCGGTAAAGTCGGGGCTTTTCGTGTACCCATCACCTGAGTAGTGTACATTATCCCCAATAGATAATTTTTCATCCCTCATCCCGCTTCCATCCCCTCTTCTGAGTCTGCAATGTCCATTATACCACTGTGTATGTCTTACCCGTAGCTTGGCTTCCAGTTATAAGTAGAACATGTGGTATTTGGTTTTCTGCTCCTGCATTGCTTCACGTAGGATACTGACCTCCGGTTCCATTCAAGTTGCTGCAAAAGACCTTATTTCATTCTTTTTTTGTGGCTGAGTAGTATTCTATGGTTTGTGTGTGTGTCTGTGCACATACTGAGCCATATATATGATACATATCAATCTAAATGTCCATCAACTGATGAGTGGATAATGTGTGTGTGTTTATGTGTGTATGTACATAGATACATATACACTCATATAGTTTATATATATATTATATATATTATACTATATATATACACACACATACACACAATTTTCTTTATCCACTCACCAGTTGGATGGGCATTTAAGTTGATTCCACATTTTTATGACTGTGAATTGTGCTGTGATAAACATATGCATGCTGGTGTCCTTTTGATATAATGACTTATTTTCCTTTGGTTAGGTATTCAGTAGTGGGATTGCTGGATTGAACAGTAGATCTCCTTTCAGTTCTTCGAGAAATCCCCATACTGTTTTCTATAGAGGTTGTACTAACTTGCATTCCCACTAGCAGTGAGTGTTTTTTTTTCCAATCCATCTGTGCCAATATCTACTGTTTTTGACTTTTAATAATGGCCACCCTGCCTAGAGGGAGGTGGTATCTCACTGTGGCTTTAATTTGCATTTCCCTGATGATTAGTGATGGGCATTTTTTCCTACATCCACAAGCTATTTGTATATGTTCCTTTGAGAAACGTCTGCTAATGCCATTTTCCTACTTTTTAGTGGGATTATTGTTTTTTTTTTCTTCCTGATTTGTTTGAATGTCTTGCTGGATATCAGTCCTTTGTCAGATGTATAGTTTGTGAATATTATCTCCCATTCTGTACGTATCTGTTTCTTTGTTGATTATTTCTTTTGCTGTCCAAAGGTATTTAGTTTAATTAGGTCCCATTTATTTATTTTTGTTTTTGTATTTGCTTTGGGGGTCTTAGTCATAAATTATTTGCCTAGGCCAGAAGAGTTTTTCTTAAACTTTATTCTAGAATTTTTGTGGTTTCGGGACCTGGATTTAAGTCTTTAATCCATTTTCAGTTGATTTTTGTATTTGGTGAAATACAGGGATTCAGTTTTATTCTTCCGTGAGTGGCTTTCCAATTTTCCCAGCACTATTTATTGAATAGCGTGTCATTTCCCCAGTGTATGTCTGTCTGTTTTGTCAAAGATCAGTTGGTTTTAGGTATTTGGCTTTATTTCTGGGTTCTCCATTGTGTTCCACTGGTCTATGTGTCTACTTTTATATCAGCATCATGCTATTCTGGCTACTATAATGTTGTGGTATAATTTGAAAATGGGTAACATGATGCCTCCAAATTTATTATTTTTGCTTAGGATTGCTTGGTTTTTTTTGGCTCCTTTTTTTCCATATGAATTTTAGAATTTTTTTCTAATTCTGTGAAAAATGACATTGGTATTTTGATAGAAACTGCATTAAATCTGTAGGTTTCTTTGAGCAGTATGGTCATTTTCACAATATTGATGCTTCTAGTTCATAAGCGTGAAATGTTTTTCCGTTGTTTGTGTCATGTACGATTTCTTTCTTAAGTGTTTCACAGTTTTGTTTTGTTTTTTGCAGAGATCTTTCACCTTGCTGGTTATGTATATTCCTAGGTCTTTATTTTTTATTTTTGCAGCTATTGTAACTGACATTGAGTTCTTGATTTGATTCTCAGGTTGGTTGTTACTGGTGTATAGTGGTGCTACCGATTTGTGTATACTTGTTTTGTAATCTGAGACTTTACTGAATTTATTTATCAAACCTAGGAGTCTTTTATGCAATCACCTCTTAACATTAATCTATTGCTGGTGGATATTGTCATACATTTTGCGACAAGCAATGTTGTGATGTTGAATCTTTTTTTTAACATCTAATTTTCTAGATGGCTAGATATCATTATATATACCTAATGCTTAGAACCAGTTTTGTTTGCAGAAAGCAACATAAGACCTTAACTCTGTTCATTGGATCATTAGGCTCAATTTTTAGTTTGTGGTATATGTAATATAAAATGTTCTTATAATATCTAGTACAATATGATATATTATCTCCATATGTATAGATATATGGATTGATTTTTTGATGTTACACCTTTGTATTCCTCAGATAAATTCTACTTGCCCATGATATATCAATCTTTCTATACATTGCCAAATTTTATTTGCTAATATTTTGGTAATTATTGTATGTCTATGTTTATGAAGGATATTGGTCTGTAATAATTTTTTCTTGTAATGCCCCTGCCTGGTTTTGTTTCCAGGTTTATACTTACAAAATAAATTGGAAAGCAAGCAGTCTTCCTCTAGCTTCTGAAATCATCTATGTTGAACTGATATTCAAAATTCTAGCTATGTAGGATTTTGGTTTTCTTCATAGGAAAGTATTTAATTACACGATTTTTAAAAGATAAATTCCTATTAGATTTGCTTTTAATTATTGTGTTAGTTATAGTAAGTTGTTTTCACAAAAATGTTGACCATTCTAAGTTGTCAAATTTAATAGCTTATTTTTTCATTATTCTTATGTTTCATTCTTTATGCCTGTAGGATTTTATGTCTGTAGGATTTGTAGAGGTGCCTGTTCTCTTCCTTATGTTTGTATTTAGGTATTCTTTTTTACTTGATCAGTCTTGTCAGGGAGTCATCAATTTAATTAATCTTTTCAAAGAATCACACTTTGGCTTTGCTGATTTTTCTGTTTTTTTTTTTTTTTTAATCTGTTTTCTGTTTCAACTTCTGTTATCTTTGTTATATTCTTCCTTCTGCTTGTTTTAGGCTTAATATGCTCTTTTGTTTCTGGTTCTTCAAAGTAAGAGTACACAGAACTGATTTTAAGTCTTTCTTCTTTTCTTATACAATGGTTAAAGCTATAGTTTTCTGTGTATATACTAATTTAAGAATCCCGCAAATACATTGTGCTAGCATTATCACTCATTCAAAATATTTTCTGGTTTCTCTTGTAACTTCCTTTTCGAGTCATGGATTATATAAAATTGCTTATTTAATTTTCAAATTATTTTTCCAGGTATTAGTCCTTTATTTATCTTTTTTCTTCTTCCTCTTCTTTTCTTTCTTTCTTTTTTTTTTTTTTCTCACTGCAGCCTTCAACTCCAGGCCTCAAGCAGTCCTCCCATCTCTGCTTCCTGAGTCGCTAAGATTAAAGGCATGAGTGACAATGCCAGCTATTCTGTTTTGTTTTGTAACAATGAGGACCCCATTATGTTGCACAGGTCCTGCCTTGGCCTCCCAAAGCATTGGGACTACAGGTGTTTGCCACCTTGCCCTGCCTTCTTTATTAGTTTCTAATTTAATTCCATTGTTGTCAGACAGCATATCAATGATATCAATCCTCCTGAACATATTGGTACTTGCTTTATAGCCCAGCATATGGTCTATCTCAGGAAATATTCCATAGTATAGTAAGAAGAATGTATATTCTGATGTTAGGGTAGAGTTCTACAAATGTCAATTAAGTAAATTTGGTTAAACTTATTTCAATCTTCTATACTCACGTTGATAGGTTTGTGTATTCACATCCTTTAATTACTGAGAGAAGAATGTTAAAATCCCCACCTATAATAGTGGATTTTTCTATTTGCCCTTTTAGAAAAGTTGTACATCATTTTTTAAAGCAAGGTGTTTAGGTGCATAAACATTTAGAATATTTATGTCTTCATGAATTGGTACAACTGTTTTAGAAATAAGAAAATTGAGACTCGAGCTAAATACATTTTCAGTAGGTTAGAGTGAACTTAGTAACTGGTTATCTCTAGGGGGATATATAATCATCAAGGGGATAAGAAGAAGACAATACATTTGGAACTCAAATTGCCTCAGGCTTTTCTCAGACAACTCACTGATTAGTAGAGAAAGAATGCTTATGGTTAATTAACAAACTAGAAGATAAAAACTAGTCTATTACATTGAGCAAAATTACAAAATCTGACTTATCGGATGGCTTATTCTTCACTCTAAGGCCCAGAAAAAGGCCGTACTTAAGAAAGGTGATAGAATTTGGTTTTGCTACTCTCACAAGAACAGAAAACCAAAACACCACATGTTCTCACTCACAGGTGGGGATTGAACAATGAGATCACTTGGACACAGGAAGGGGAACATCACACACGGGGTCCTATTGTGGGGAGGGGAAGAGGGGAGGGATAGCATTAGGAGATATACCTAATGTAAATGACAAGTTAATGGGTGCAGCACACCAACATGGCACATGTATACATATGTAACAAACCTGCACGTTGTGCACATGTACCCTAGAACTTAAAGTATAACAAAAAATAAAGAAAGAAAAAGAAGAATTTGGTTTTGCTTTTAGGTCATCCTATGTTATCTGAAGTTTTAATTCTCAGGCATTCTTGTTCATTTGAAATAAAAAACTGTTTTGCATTTCTGAATGAAAGAAAGCCATAAACAGTATCAGTCCACTCTGAAACATCAAATGATAGCAAATGAATAGATAAGACATCATTTAACCTTATCAAAGTCTTCAAGTTGCTTGTGCTTTGATTGTGTTTCCAAAGTTTCTGCTTAAAAAAAATGTGCCTGATTAAAGCCACACTTGACATGGATATTGTTTCCAGAAATCTGCATTGATATTTACATAAACACAAGAACATACAAGTATGAAGTACATTACACACTAGGTTGGAAGTGAAATATACGATAGCCAGAAAATATTAATATTCACTCAGGTGGGAGATATGGGAGTCTTGGGAGTTTCAACATAAAACATTTTAAAAACCAATGGAAATTTCAATGTTGCTGCAGTCAGGCAAGATCTGCCATTGTTAATTATGCTAAGAATGCTTAAGTATGTTAGAAAACAGCCTCGTTTGTAAAACATACCAGCGTCTCTGCTTTTCTGTCTTCTCTCTGACAGTATTCTTATGAACTCTGTTAACCTATGTCACATTTTTAATTCTGCTCAAAGAGAAGCAATATCAAAAAAATAAAAAGGAGTGTTGAAAATATTAAGGCAAACATTGCCCAGCCCAGATGAAGAAGCAGAGGAGGATAATATTTGGACAAATTTGAGAGGAAGACAGAGAAAAACAGTATCTGCAAAGAGAGTGGAGGAAGGAAATGCTATCAGCACTGTCAGGAAACATGGCCAAGTAGGAAAGAGAGTGGTAGAAAGAGTTCAAAAGGTAGATTAAGAATATTTTACAACCGATTCCTCCACTGTTCTCAAGTTCCCAGAAATGGCAGAAACCATATTCACAATGAGTTCACACTCATACCGAAAGAAAACACAGGGCGCTGATGGTGGAGACTTGAGAACTCTTTGGAAGAGGAATTAAGGATAAACAAGGAAAACCATAGGCAAAAAAAAAAAAACAGGAGCAGAAGAGAGCAGCTGCCAAAAGATAGAAGCACTCCGGGTGCTCCCTCACCATAATTACTCATTAGTAAGTACCAGGAGCAGGAGGGACTCTGGGGTAGATGGGACACGCTGGGTGGAATTCTGGTTTTCCGGGCAGTGAGACAGGTTGACTATTCTACCCATCACCAACGTCTGCTTGCTAGACTGAGCAGCAGCGTAGGCACTTGGGCTAAATAAAGCACAATGGGAGTAACTCTGGGACACGTGGGACCCCCAAGGGGGAAGGGAGACCACACTCTTGGGAAGCAGGCACTGGCTCACCTCTCTTGAGACTCATCACCCCAGGTGCTAAGGCACTGCAGAGTGCCCAGCCGGGTAGTAGCTTTTCCTCTTTGGCAAACGCTCAAGGTAAGTGGTGGGTAACAGACAATATTTTCATAAATAGACTCACAGGAAATAATTCACATACAGTTCAACACAGAGCCAAGAAGCACCCGGCCCACGAAAGAGAGGTACCAAATCCAGCAAATGGTTGAAGAAAAGGTCAGGAAATTAAGCACGCCAGGACTTTAAAGTGGATATTCCTAATAACATCAGTGAGAGACAAGAAGAGATTTCATTTGTTTAACAAGTATACAAAGATCTTCAAAATTTAAGTATTTCTTCAAGATAAAAACTCAAAAGAGAGAGTGAATGGACAAAGCTCAATGTGAACCGGAAGAACAAACCAAAAGTTTTACCGCAACTTAGTAAACAACAAATCAAAGAAAAAAAAAAGTTAACGTAGTAATGGTAGGAGAGTTTCGGGACATTTTTTCCTTGCCCTTGCCCCACGTACTCCCATCTCAGCAGCAGCCTTGAAGATGGCAGCTTGTGTTTCCGGCATGGAACTCTGATCCCTGGATATGGAGGGAAGAGAGCGAACCTTATTTAAAAATTAAATTGTGGGTATATTCTAACCTGTCTAGAGGCTACCGGAAGGACTGACTGAATAAATAATTGTTGGTATATATAAACAAGGGAGTATTATTCAGTCTTTAAAAGGAATGTAGTACTAATGCCTACTACAATATGAAGGAATCTCAAAAACATTATGTTAGTGAAAGAAGCCAAAGAAAAAGGTCATATATTGTACAATGCCATTTACATGAAATATTCAAAATAAGTAAAGCCAGAGAAATAAAAAGCCAATTATTGGGTGCCAGTAGCTGAGGGGAGGGGGAATTGGGAAAAACTGCTTGATTGGTATGGGGTTTTATTTTAAAATGAAAATGTTTAAGAACAAGATAAAAGTGGTGCTTACACTACATTATAAATGCACTAGATGCTGTGGACTTAATCATTTTAAAATGGTAAATTTTATGTTATGTCAGTTTCATCTCAAGGTTTTTTTCTTAGTATTGCAAACACTGCAGGTGCAGAAAAATGTATTTTCAACCATAGCTTGTACCTAATTTTTCTGTCCTACATATGAAAGACAAATAAAGTAAAAATACTGTGTGGAATATGAAACTGTTCTTTATATTTTTATTTTTTTGAGACAGAGTCTCACTCTGTCGCCCAGGCTGGAGTGCAGTGGCGCGATCTCGGCTCACTGCAACCTCCGACTCCCGGGTTCACACCATTCTCCTGCCTCAGCCTCCTGAGTAGCTGAGTCTACAGTGAAACTGTTTTTAAAACCAGAGAGAGGAAGAGATGAGAGAAGTAGGGAAGGAGAGAAAAACAACAAAAAAGAGAAGGGTTTGAGGTCAGGAGGGAAGGCAGCAGGGAGGCCTAGATGGTACAAATCAGCACATTTTAATCTCAAGGTGGTTAGAACTAAGCAAATACTCTAACTTAGATAGAATTATGCCTTCTTTAATGATTCCTCAGAAATAGGAAACATTACATACATAACCGGGTGACTTAACCAAATAGAGCTTGTCACTAGTCATGTAATCTAAAACTTACCTCAAAACTTTTCCTACACTACGCTCCTTCCAAAACTCAGCCAAAGAAAATAGTCTGGAACACTGAAGTTCCCCATTACATGATCTGGTCTTTTTCAGATGTTTAAACTACAAAAGTGAAAAGCTCACTCATTATTTGATATCTGTCCAGTTCTACCAATATACATTGCATCTATTTTTAAAAAGACAGAGGCGGTTTGCTGGGGTTGTGGGGGGGCTTGATAATTTGTAATAGAGAGCCAGAAGATTAAATATTTACCTTCCAAAAGGTTCTGACTTTAGGTATTGGTTAAACAATGGAATTCCTTAACTGGCATACTGTGATGAGGTCCTACATTACGGAAAATCCATTCATTTCCACCTGGTGAAATCTGCCAGGCTGGTGGTGGCATTCAAATGAGTAGGTCCAGAAACCAGTTTCCAATAAACAGGGACTCTGTACAATAGAACACTATGCAAACAGCCATCAGAAAAGAGCTTAGGAGAGCGCCCAGAGCCAGCACCTCCCCGCTGTGAGTTTAAAATGTATAAATTCAGTGTATTAGGTCTAAGGAGGATATTTATTAAGAAGAAGCTCCATGCTGTCAAACAGAGCCCCACTAGCCCCACATGGAAAATGCAGTTTCTGAAAGAGCCAAAGGGCAAGGACTGAAATTAGGATTTTGTAATTTCTCAAGCTTTCAACTGAAATGTGAATAAAATTGTGAGTTAATTAATCTTGTTGATCAAATCCAAAAATGTTGTGACATCGAATTAAAGGATGTATTACAGTGTTTTATCGCGAATCATGCTAGGGTCACCCTACCAAGGTAATTTCAAATTCTCTGAAATAGAAACATGGATGTACTTATAAAGGAAGTAATTCTAGAAACAACGCTCTCATGCTGTAGGCCCACATGTCCCGTCTAATGAGAACACGCACTTAGGTGAGCCTGAATCCACACTGACAAATAAGATGTAAGAGTGCTTTGCTTAGAAGTGAAATTGCTTTCTGGAGCATTTCTTCATGCTGTGCCTCAAGTTAGCCTCAATAGAGGCAATTCTAATAGCCCAAGCTATTTGGGGACAGCATTAAATGTAACAACACATTTTGCACAGTTTTAAACTTTATTTTCGTCTTATTTTTCTTTTTCTTTCTTTCTTTTTTTTTTTTGAGACAGAATTTTTCTCTTGTCTCCCAGACTGGAGTGCAGTGGCACAATCTCGGCTCACTGCAATCTCCACCTCCCAGGTTCAAGCAATTCTTCTGCCTCAGCCTCCTGAGTAGCTGAAATTACAGGCACCTGCCACCATGTCCAGCTAATTTTTGTATTTTTAGTAGAGAGAGGGTTTCGCTAATGTTGACCAGGCTGGTTTTGAACTCCTGACCTCAGGTGATCCGCCCTCCTCTGCCTCCCAAAGTGCTTGGAATTACAGGCGTCAGCCACCATTCCTGGTTCATTTTTTCTTTAATGTGATCTTTTCTCTATTATATTTAATGGAATCACCCGAACGTTATGGTTGTAGAATTGTATAGTAAGTGCATGTTAAATTTTTAGAAATGCCAAATTATTTTCCAGAGTGTTTGCACTGCATTAATTCCTACCAGCAATGTGTGAAAGATGGTACCATCATCGTAAATGTCAAATGTGGTATGTCTTCCTTCCATTATATCATATCATTTTGGAATAGCATAGCTGAATATAGCCTTCTTATCATCCTATTTTCTTCTTCACAGTATAGTAGTTTTTGTATGTTAAGTATTTTTTAAAGATTGAATTGACAGATATATTAAAGAATATTTCCTATTCACTTCTTTAATTTCCCAGATCATTAGGCCACACAGTGCCTTTAAGATGCCCACAGAGTAGAGTCACCACCTGCAGAATAGAGCCATTCAGTGCCAGGGAGGATGCCTGTGATGCTATGTCAGCTGGCCTCGACCTGGTCTTCTCTCTTTTTTTATTTTTATTTTTTTGAGATGGAGTTTCACTCCTGTTGCCCAGGCTGGAGTGCAACAGCACGATCTCGGCTCACTGCAGCCTCTGCCTCCTGGGTTCAAGCAATTCTCCTGCCTCAGACTCCTGAGTATCTGGGATCACAGGTGCCTGCCACCACACCTGGCTAATTTTTTCATATTTTTAGTAGAGATGGGATTTCTCCATGTTGGTCAGGCTGGTCTCAAACTCCCGACCTCAGTGATCCGCCTGCCTCAATCCCGCAAAGTGCTGGGACTACAGATATGAGCCACCGTGCCCAGTCCCTGGTCTTCTCTTGAACGTATCACTTACCTTTGGATACTGAATATATTTTTCAACACTTATATGTTAGTCAGGGTTCTCTAGAGGGACAGAACTAATAGGGTAGGTGTATATCAAGGGAGAATTGACTCACACAAGGTGAAGTCCCACCATAGGCTGTCTGCAAGCTGAGGAGCAAGGAAGCCAGTGCAAACCCCAAAACCTCAAAAGGAGGGAAGCTGACATTGCAGCCTTCAATCTGTAGTTGAAGCTCCAAGAGTCCAAAAGCTGAAGAAATTGGAGTCTGATGTTTGAGGGCAGGAAGCATCCATCACGGGAGAAAGGAGGAGGCTGGAAGACTAAGCCAGTCTAGTCTTTCCATGTTCCCCTGCCTGCTTTTATCCTAGCCTCGCTGGCAGCTGATTAAATGGTACCCACCCAGGTTGAGGGTGGGTCTGCCTCTCCCAGTCCACTGACTGAAGTGTTAATCTTCTTTTGCAACACCCTCACAGACACACCCAGGAACAATATTTTGTATCCTTCAATCCAATCAAGTTGACAGTCAATATTAACCATCACGACTTAGATCTGAAGTCTTTTCAATTTCTATCATCAATGTCTGGATCTGAACTAAATTTTTGCAAGCTCCCCCACTAGGTTTTCTAGTACCAATTTTTGTTTCCCCCTTGTTCCAACTTTTGTTTCTGATGCTACTTCTGACGATAATGGGATAAGTGAATTATAGGTGTGTCATGATAACTTGGTTGCAAAATTCCATTATCATCTGGGTTTATAATGATCTTTTATGTTTTAAATTCTTTTGAAATCATTATAGACTCCTGGGAAGCTGCTAAAATAGTACATAGAATCCCATAATACATTTTACCCAGGTTCCATCTGGTGACATCTTACATCACTATAGTACAAAATCAAAAGCAGGAAATTGACATTGGTACAATACTGGTCACTGGACAATAGATCTTATTCAGTTTTCACCAGTTTTTACATAAGTTCCTTTGTGTGTGTGTGTGTGTGTGTGTGTGTGTGTAGTTCTATTCAATTTGATTCCATTTATAGATTTGTGCAACCACCACCATAAACCAAGAGAGAATTGTTCAGTCACTACAAAGAAACTACCTCATGCTATCCCTTTATAGAAACACCCAGCTCCCTTCCCTTGTCTCTGTCCATGGAAATCAAAAATCTAATTTCTATCTTTATAATTTTTTTCTTTTTGAGAAATTTATATAAATGAAATTACACAGTATGTATTTTGAGGGTCTACTTTTTCACTAAGCATGATGCCTTTGAGCTCACCCCAGTTGTGTGGATCAATAGTTTGTTTGGTTGTTGCTGAGCAGCATTATTACATTGTATGAACACACCAGACTTTATTGAACCATTCACTTGGTAAAGGACATTTATGTCATTTCCACTTTTTGGCTATTATGAATAAAGCTGCTGTGAACGTTTGTGTACAAGTTCTTGCATGAACGTAACTTTTCATTTTTCTGGGATAGATGCCCAGGAGTGTGAGTGCTGGGTTGTGTGTAAGTGCATGTTTACTTTGATAAGAAACTGCCAAATTATTTTCCATAGTGGCTGTACCATTTTTATATTCCCTCCAGCAGTGTGGGAGAGATACAGTTTATCCACACCCTCACCAGCATTTGGTGTAAGCACTGGTTTTTTATTTCAGCTGTTCTAATAGGTGGGTGGTGATACGGTATCATGGTTTCAACTTGCACTTTCTCAGTGGAACATCTTTTCATGAGTTTATTTGATGTCTACATCTCTTTTTGGTGAAAAGTCTGTTCATGTTTCAATCAGTTTGCTAGGACTGCCATAACCCACCACAGCCTGCATGGCTTAAACAACAGAAATAATTTTCTCACAGTTCTGGAATCCAGGAGTCCAAGATTAAGGTGTTGGTTTGGTTAACCAAAACAGAGGTGTTGGGTGTTGGTCAGAGTAACAAGGTTTGGTTTCTTTGGAGGCACCTTTCCTTGGCTTGTGGTTGGCCATCTCTGTGCTGTGTCTCACATGGTCCATCCTCTGTGCATCCCCAGGGTCTCTGCTGTATCCTGTGGGGCCTCTCCTGT
>NW_012113697.1:3347909-3348275 GCF_000951035.1 Colobus angolensis palliatus
AACATATGAATTGGGGTGGGGGGGACAAAATTCAGCCCATAACAGTGTCTTCCATCAATTTCTGAATTCAATTGTTTGTTTGCTTTGCTGTTGAGTGTTAAGAACTCTTTATAGGCCAGGCATGGTGGCTCACACCTGTAATCCCAGCATTTTGGAAGGCCGAAGTGGCTGGATTACCTGAGGTCAAGAATTCAAGACCAGCCTGGCCAACATGGTGAAGCCCCGTGTCTACTAAAAATACAAAAAAAAAATTAGCTAGGCGTGGTGATAGGCACCTGTAATCCCAGCTACTTCACGAGGCTGAGGCAGGAGAATTGCTTGAACCTGGGAGGCGGAGGTTGCAGTGAGCCGAGATTGTGCCACTGC
>NW_012113697.1:3348325-3352674 GCF_000951035.1 Colobus angolensis palliatus
TATATATTTGGGACACAAGTCGTTTGTTGCATGCATAGTTTGAAAATATTTTCTCCTAGTCTGTATCTTTCCTTTTCAACCTTTTAACATGTTTTTTCTCAGAGCAAAAGTTTTAAATGTTAATGGGATCCAGTGTACCAGATTTCTCTTTTATGAATTGCATTTGCGAGGTCATGTCCAAGAACTCTTTGCCTTGGGTTTAGTTTTATTACGTCCTATGTTATTTCAAAAATTTCTATAAGAAAACACGTATTGTTATGTCATTCATTACATGGACGATTATATCACTCGGGATCTCCTGTATGAAATGCTAACTGAAGGATGACTTTTAGAACAGTGCTTCTCAAACTAATGTGCATGTAAATCATCAGGGATCTTGTTTAAACGTAGATTCTAATTGTCTTCACTTCCAACAGACGCTAATGCTGATGGTCCAAAAAAGTTGTAGAATTCAGTGTTCCTCTGATATCTGATCATGGGAACAAGGTAACAAATCAAATCATGTCTTCTTTTTCACGGGAGAGAAGACTTAAATTCAGAGCGTAAATATGGCATGTGGGTTGACTTATATTTGGGATTGCTGTTTTTATTTCCTTTGTCTGATTTTCTGTTTTTATTTCGGTGAATGTATTCTTGTAAATTTTCTCAAAAATGCTTTAGAACAAGGTATATTACAAATACAAATAAATGATTAAGCATGAAAAAGAGATCCTTTCCCTGCATACTCAGGAATAGCTCCTGTTCATTGCTTTCTTTCTCTCAACCTGTTGATGTCAATATTTCCTAGAATACATTTTAAATATATCATTTTATATAACGTTAGACATTTTGAGTTGTTATGATTCTTTTTGCCAAATTATCTGTGACTTTCACATTGACAATTACTTCTTCCTTCTTAAAAATTACATTCTAATGTGCTAGGCTGTGCTTAGGACAGAATCTTATACACAATGTTGTTTAATCAACATTTATCAATTGAATTGCTTCTTGCAAATTTAATATTCTACTGTCAGCAACACAGTACAAAATGTAGTCATTATTCAGCTTTTTTACTAAATGTGACGTTCATCGGTTGCATAGAGAGCTGTTTCCATCATGGCAATATGTTGCCTCTGTGCCAATTTTTCAAATTTTGTTTGCATCTCCTCAGGCTGGCCATGCCATTCACAGTATATTTCAACAATGATTTTACTTATTCCTTTATTCTTTATACTTACGACTTTCTATTATAATAATCAACTTATATGAATCTTCCCCATTTACTTTTGAATTGTTTAGAGATAAGAGTGATTGTGTTTTCATATGTTAATCTCCAGTATTTGGCATAGTGAGTAGAATTTAGTAGTTGCTTAATATTTTCTTAAATAAATGAGTATGTCTTTAAAAACCCTAGAATGCAATTCATCTTGTCCTTCTATTTGATCTGATTCTTATAAAAAGTATTATATGTTCAAATAAAATAAGCTTTATCAAGTGTTAAAAATGGCTTCAGATAACACAAAATATGCTTGTGATATATATTTCTGAGCCTTCTGGAATATACTGCATTTTCCTACACTGTTTATGTTGGCATATATAGATAGCTGAGACCACAGACACTGTCTCCAATGAATTCCCATATTATATTCATTTACAAATGTGAATGCAATCTTCGCATTACTGTCACCCTAAGAAATTCTTTACCTTGAAAATACCACCTGCACACACAGACGCTTCCATTTTTCTAGCCTGAAGTTTATCATGGCAAGAAACGCCTTTCAGGTTTTTTTTTTAGTTGTGGCATTGATTCATTCACATCTGATTCTGCGGCTGCAACTGAGAGATTGGTGAATCTTTGCAGGTAATGTTCTTCCATAACTCTTTGCCATCTAAGAAATACGGTCTCCTGCTTAACTTACTCAGAGGGTTTATACACAGTTTTCTCTCTCAGTAAGAGTCTGTGATTCACCACAACTCTTCCCCTGGGTACTGGGATGAATTTCCTTTCCCCTGTAGGTGATGCAGAGCTCATGCAATGATGTCTGTCCTTCACAGCTGCTGGAACTGCAGAGCAGGGGCAAAGCCCTCTATTTACTGTATAGCTTTAAGGGTAGGGAGTTCCTTTATTGGGGTCTCTAGGCAGTAAAGGACGAAGTCTCATAGATGATCCGGAATGTCTGATTCTGCTCTAGTATGGAGTTGAAGTCGAAGTTTCTTTGTAACCAGCCACTTTTCAATGATGTCAGTGCATTGGGAACAAGGCTGAACTATACACAATAAATTAGAAGAAACAATAACCTTGGGAACTTACACGTGGAAAAACCATTTCAGCAGGCATAGTGATATAAACCAGTACGCTATAATTCCAAGGGGGACAGAGACTTGTCAAAGTATGCAGAGCTAGTTTCCAGGGGCAGTGCTAGCAGGCTAAAGAGAAACAGTAGACGGCAGTAGTCAGAAAGTATGAGCATTGGCTGGGAGCGGTGGCTCATGCCTGTAATCCCAGCACTTTGGGAGGCCGAGGCGGGCAGATCACGAGGTCAGGAGTTTGAGACCAGCCTGACCAATATGGCAAAACCCTGTCTCTACTAAAAATACCAAAATTAGCTGGGTGTGGTAGCACGTGCCCGTAGTCACAGCTACCCGGGAGGCTGAGACAAAAGAATCACTTGGACCCAGGAGGCGCAGGTTGCAGTGAGCTGAGATCGCCACTGCACTCCAGCCTGGGCAACAGAGTGAATTCCATCTAAAAAAAAAAAAAGAAGAAGAAGAAGAAAGCGCTAGTATTTTCTCTGCCTCTCATTTGGAAACATAGGAACTCTTTTAGATTGAGGTTCTCGGACAATTCAAGCCTGAAGATGGAAGCTTCACAAGGGATTCTCATAAAGGAATGTGAGTTCTTAACTTTAAAATGAAATTCTGCATGTGAATCAAGCTGATGAGTTAACCATCTAGGTAACAATTCACACATAATATTTTATATTACTATAATTGTAAGCAATGTTCCATCAAAAACATTAATTATTAGTAACGATCGATATTATAAAACCCTTCTGGGTAGTTTCTATGTGAGGAGCTCAGCAATAGTCCAAAGGTCATGGTACCATGAGGGTGAAAATCAAAATCAACTCGGAAGGTAATTCCAAGTGGGTTTCAATTACCCACACACTCATCTCTAAGTAGTGGCTCTATTTTTTTTTAAAAAAACCTACTTATAGAAATAAAATTATATTAAGGTAGGGATTGTCAAATAGAGAGTGATGGAGTCGTGTGATGAGGGGCAAACTAGAATTGACCTAGGGGATTTCTTCCCAAAAACCAGTAACATTTTTTGTTACTTGAAACTCTTCAGTTTAAACTCGATACACGTTTAGATGCAGATAATCTCATCTGCACGGGGAGGATTTGGTTATTACTCATAAAACCAAAGAAAAGGCTGAGGGATCCAGGACCTGAGCTGTTATTACCCTTGGACTCTAAGCAGCCAGAGATGAGGGAGATAGGGGTCAAATGTAAAGAGCCTGCAGTCGGAATGGCTGGTGCAGCTACTGATGCTGTGGCTCGTTAATTCTATGACCTTGGACAGTTACTGAAGCTTTCTGTGCCTCAGTTTCTTCATCGTAGGTATCTCAGGAGTTATTAAGAGAATGAAGTTTATGCTTGATATGGAATGAAAACACTATTAATAGTAATTCTGCTTCTTGGCTTCTACTTTTGTTTGTGCGTTGAACACATTCCCTTTTGCAGAGAGGCTGTGATGGTTAATACTGAGTGTCAGCTTGATTGGATTGAAGGATGCAGAGTATTGTTCCTGGCTGTTGCCAAAGGAGATTAACACTTGAGTCAGTGGACTGGGAGAGGCACACCCGCCCTCACTCTGGGGGTGGGCAACATCGAATCAACTGCTAGCACTGCTAGAATAAAGCAGATAGAAGATGGAAGAGCAGACTTGCTGAGTCTTCTGGCCTTCGTCTTTCTCCCGAGCTGTGTGCCTCCTGCCCTCAAACATCAGACTCCAAGTTCTTCAGCTTTTGGACTCCAGGACTTACACCAGTGGTTTGCCGGGCACTCTCGGGCCTTTGACCAGACAGAAGGCTGCACTGCTGGCTGCCCTACTTTTGAGGTTTTGAGACTAGGACTGATTCACCACTGGCTTCTTTGCTCCTCAACTTGCAAATGGTCTGTCACGGGACTTTACCTTGTGATTGTGTGAGTCAATTCTCCTTAATAAATTCCCTTTTATATATCAATTTGTCCTATTCGTTCTGTTCCTCTAGAGAAGCCTTACTAATACACAGGCTTTCTTCATGTGGCAGATTTCGAAGTCCTCCAGCTTAGAATTCCCAAAAGAGAGCATTTCTTTTTTTTTT
>NW_012113697.1:3352954-3387817 GCF_000951035.1 Colobus angolensis palliatus
GGCCGAGAGCATTTCTTTCACTTGCATTTTATATGTAGATCCAGAAGGACTCAGGTTGGCTTTGTTTGAGTTGTGTGTTCACCTCTGCAACCCAACATGGTTGTTAAGAAGACAGGATATTGGACTTGGTCATATGATGAAGATGAGGATAAACGCTATTATGCAGAGAAGTGACATGACGTATGGGAAAGTTTGCTAGACACACAGAACAATAGCTGCCACAAGTCCCCAACAGTCTCTTTGAGGATAGGCATTCCTCCTATCCAAGGGTGAAAGTCACTGGATAGTAACTGCTGTTGCTACTAAGAACTGTATATATACCTAATGTAATGCATTGGATTCTTATTTGTTTCCTACATCAGTAGGAAGGAAATACTATTATTATTCACATTCAACCTATGCAGGATGAAAACAAAATGAGTTCAACTGTTTAACGATTTTTTTTTAGTTGTCCATCTCCCCTGTAGAGTCTAAGATCTGTAAGGGCAGGGACTTTGTTTTGTGAATCTGTGTCTCCGGTGGCTAGAACAGAGGCTCACATGTAGTTCAAGCTCACAAGTCCTTTGTGGAGTGAACAAGTGAATGAACAAAGTTGCCTAGGCTCCCAGAGTTAGTATAAATGGTTTGGTGGTCAATCAAACCCACAGTTCTCTGTCCCTGGGTCAGAGACTTGAGTAGGCTTCTAACGACTATTCAAGTCAAAGTCAGTGCATTGTATTTCTTAGGGAGTTGAGACAAAAAAAAAAAAAAAAAAAGTGGTTTCATTTGTTTTCTGCAGAAAGCGACTGTTAAGACACAAACATCTTACCTAGAAGGGTAACACACTAAGCACATCATTACCAGCCATTATCGTGTCAGCCCATAATGTACTTGTCTCTTAACAAAGATAATTCACATGACAGGATGGCACACAGCATGGGAATGTTGAAATGGGGAAGCTGTGTCAGCTTCGGGAGAGTTCGTATAAAAGACTGGAAAGTTCTTCAGCACAGAGAGGAGCCCTACTGAGAGATGGTGGAAGGGAGAAACTTTCTCTTCCAACTGCTGGAAGAGAAAGGACACTGAAGGGGGCTGCAGAGTGGAGGAGAGTGAAAAGGAGCAGTGAGGAAGAAGACAGAACAGAGGAACAAGTGGCTTCTGGCTCTGAACTCCAGTGTTCCAGAATTCCCAATTCAAACAGAGACCAGTCCTGCCCCTGGAGCCCTTGGAGCTCCAGTAGTCGTTCTCCAGATGATCTGGACCCTGTACTTCTTTTTAGGCCTGAAATAGTGGTGAAAGAACTCAATGGTCTTCTTTGGCAGCACGTTTGGAGGTTGGCTTAGCTGGAAGGAGGCATCTGTTTTATGCCAAGAAGCACATTCTCTTGGCTTAGAGGGAGCCATTACTACAATGGTGCGGCAAGGGAAAGGGTGGGCAGGGAGGCCTGGACTCTCAGCAAACTTTCTGCTGTGCATGAAGGCATTGGAAGTGAGAAACAGTGGTCAATTCATAAGCTATGAAATAAGAAGATTAACTGTATATAGGTAACCATTTCACTCTTTCTTCATACCAGTCACTCAAATCAGATGAACGCTGGAGTCACAACCAAAATTGTGATTCAGTTGAGCAGGTATTAAACCTCATGTGTGGATAAAAATACATACATACATATAAATATACACACACATTTATTCTCATTATATAAATATTACAAATAAATACAGTTATTCTCATTATTAATTGTAATACCTGTGCTTCTTTCTTTGTACGTTTCACAGGTATACTTGGTCTGAACATGCTTTTCTCTCTCACCAAATGCGAAAAGAAGAGAAAAAGTGGAGAAGAGCAATATGGTTGATGAAAGGGAGAACAGGATTTGTTGAGCACTACAGTATATTTTGAAACTCGACTTTGAGTTCAGTAAAATAATTTTAAGATAAAAGATACAGGTTGAATATTCCTTATCTCACATGCTTGGGAACACAAGCATTTCAGATATTGAATTTTGGAATATTTGCATTATACTTACTGGCTAAACATTCTAAACCTGAAAATCCAAAATCTGAAATGTTCCAATGAGCATCTCTTTTGAGTGTCGTATCATTGCTCAAAAAGTTTCGCATTTTGGATTTCTAAATTAAGGATACTCAATCTGTGCTGGAATTTCCTCAGAGAAGATCTGTGGCAACATTATTTTGCCAGTTATTTACTTCACCCTAAAAAAAAGGGGGTGTTAAATATCTTTGAGGACTTCAGGGACCATGGCTCAACCTGAAAGGAAACTATAAAGCTGGATAAATGTGTGACTCATTGCCACCTGCTGAACTATAACATTCTGTTTCCTTAGAACTCATTTTCCATGACAATTACATGTTTATTTCTAGGGTTAAAGAGCTAAAGATAAATGGGATTAAACATGGGGACAACCACAGGATACTTCTAGGCACCGAGGCACTGCGTTCTAGAGCAATGTGAAGTTCTGAAGAGGGGAATCAGAGTAGGAAAGAGCCAAGCAGCTTGAAACAGGCATAAAGCTCTTGTGTTCTGAGCAGAAACAGAATCACAGGTAAGAAGAAAATGAGAACACATGAGAACACAGGTGCCTTCCAAACCCCTTCCATATTTCCAATAAAAGCCCCCGGGATACCGAGGGAAGATCCCAACCTAAACCACCCTCCATTCTGCATCATCAGTTTCTTTCTCCTGGAGTATGACCTGGTTGTCAGAATCTATACACACCCTAATGTTTTCCTTCTCCCAACTTCAGCTTTACTGAGGTATAATTGACAAATAAAAATGGTATATATTTACTGTGTGTACAGTGTGATGTTTTTGTATATGTGGACACTGTGAAATGATGACCACAATCCAGCTAATTAACATATCCATTATGTCATACGGTCATCTTCATGTCAGTTTCACAGTGCCTTGAAATTTTTCACCTGTATTGGATACTTTGGTAATTTCTTTATCATTCAGTTGCATTGTTTGAATTATGAAAGGAAAGGAAAAAAATTGGCAAAAAATCTATGAGAAGTAAAAGCTTCTCTAATGAATGAGTGAATGAATGGCTCAAGGAATAAGCACTGTAAACAAGAGAAAATCTAATACATGCCAGAAACTTTGAGGAATTGCTATTATAAGAGAAGGTTGATGAGTCTGTATTGAAACAAAGCCAATCTGATATATAAACTGCAGCATTTATGGAGGAAAAGGGAAGAACTCAAAGCAGATTTGCTGCAAGCTTCATGACTTAGAGGGGGCATGCTGAAGGGGAAGGGTAGCCAGGGGACAGCCAAGGACCACATCCGGGATGTATCTCCAGTTCCTTGGCACTGAAGTTGACCCTGAATGGGAAGCTCATAATGCTACTATCTCTCCTTACTCTTGATCTTGACTGACATACCAGAAAAAACAAAACAAAACAAAACAGGATCATTATAATGACTGGATCCCAATGAGAATGAAGATGATGCCTTGCCAATAATGGGATCTCTGTTCCAGGTAACTGCTCACTGCTGCAGCAAAAAACAAACAAACAAAAACACAGCAAAACAATTATTTGGAAGAGGTGACATTTCCTGAGACGTTGCCTCCAGCTTTGGTCACCCTCCTTTTCCCCAGACTTCTGGATCTCTGACTCTGTAAAGTCAAAATGACCATCAACCGAAACCTACACTGTTATAAACCTCAACATTTCTTTTCTTCTTCCATCTGGACTGGAACTATTTAACCAGGATTTACATCAGTCTCTGAAATGACCCATTTTAATGTCCAAAAGGGATAAATAAGGGCCGAGCATGGTGGCTCACACCTGTAATCCTAGCACTTTGGGAGGCCGAGGTGGGCTGAACACTTGAGGTGAGGAGTTTGAAACTAGCCTGGCCAACATGGTGAAACTCCATCTCTACTAAAAATACAAAAAAATAAAATAAAAAAATTAGCCAGCCGTCGTGGCTGGTGACTGTAATCCCAGCTACTTGGGAGGCTGAGGTAGGAGAATTGCTTGAACCCAGGAGGCAGAGGTTGCTGTGGGCCGAGATCACGCCACTGCACTCCAGCCTGGTCAACAGAGCGAGACTCTGTCTCAAAAACAAAAACAACAAAGAAAACTAAAAGGAGTGTTTCCTCCCAGCCCCCATTCCTTCTCAGGTTAATAAGACAGAAAATCACCAGATCTATGAAAAGGATTCCACAGCTCAGAATACAAGTGCTGATATGGATAAGCGGAACAAATGTCTTCCTAGGAAATACTGTTACTTCTGGAAACAGGACACAATTCTACAAGATGTCTTAGGCGTGTTCCAACTGGGACTTAAGATTACAGTGAGACTTCTGGTTTCAAAGAGTATCTAAAGAATATCCTCCTAGGTAGTATTTCCCAGGTCCTCACTAAAACTGCGACAAGACTCAAACATGAAAAACACTTCACAGTCCGGTTGACAAAATTTATAGAGAACTTAATGCCAAGACATGGAAAGAACTGGGTTTCTTATACGACAGACAGAATTAGGTGAAGAAAAACTTGTGCAGGCCCTATTTTTATGATGCAGCTTATCTTTGCTTTATGAAGAACCTACCTCAAGAAGAGATCTATGAACCTACCTCAAGAAGAGATCAGACTCTCTGAAGTCCCACAAAATGTGGCCCCAGACTCAGAGATGGAGGAACTCAACCCACTAGATAGGCAGATCTAGGTTATCTTGCGTCCAGAACTTATACAATGTTTGGACCATCTTTAGGTGAAAGAATATAAACTTAGCCACAAATGAAATTTTTGTTTAGAGTGAGAAAATAAATCACAACAGATTAAAAATTTTGAAAATTGACGAATACAGCAAACATCACAAACACCCCAAAATTGTGCTTAATATTTTAAAAATAATTAACTGCCTATCATGATACTTTCCCTACATTTCTTGACAGTACACTCTTTGATCATCTTTTCAAATAATGACAATTAGAAGTTTCTTTTAGCTTCCCAAGAACATTAGTAATATTACAAAAATTATTAAGATTGTTATACATTTGGGAAATCCATATAATGTTTCTTTCACATTGTGAGATTTAGAAGAGCTTTCCATAGACTTACTTTTGATTCCAGACATCCTCAGGTGCTGGGTGACCCAGGACATAGTCATGTCATGATATGAGGTGACCTCTGGCCCTGAATTCTGCTGACTCAATGAAGCTGGTACAGTGGCCATAGGAGTTTACCTAGAAACGACACCAGGACTGTGGTCAGTAACTTAATTCATAAAAGAAACTGCAAAACTCATAAATATATGCCATTAAATGTAAACTGAATGAAATTATTCTACACAGATCTCCAAATCCCTGAGGCTGTGCCATGGACTGGATTCATTTTCCATTTCCCTCACTCAAGAGAGCAAAAAAAACATGGTTTTCACACAATAAGACTAACAACCAGAAGGAGAAAGTGGGCTAGGGTGAAAATACAGAAATAAAAGATGAACAATGATATGTTTAAGCTAAAAAAGTGCTAACATTAAAAGAAAGAATAAATAAAGAAGAGCAAACAAAGAAGACAGGATTGAAAATCTGGACCTCAACGAGCACCTCATATTTTTAGCTGAGGCCTTGTTTAGGTAAAATAGAAAAGAATAGATGGTTCTAGAGATCAGTATCTAAGGTGATTTAATTATAATCATCATGTTGCCACAGCTATAAGGGAAGCAGGTATGTTAGAGAAGTCTGTCTCATTATATAGCTCCAAAGATCACCAAGAATAAAACATCTTCACGTCCCATTGCAATGATTTTCTCAGTACCTCAAGCCTTCCACTATTTCTGGTCCTCCTTCTGATTTTAAATATCAAGATATCCTGGAGTAGGTGTGTTTCCCATAACTTCTTTCTGAGCATGCTGACTGTTCCCAACCTCACTCCTGGTTGACTGCTCCCAACTTCACTCCTGGATGCCTCTCCATATTGTAGCAACTCTCTCTGCTCTGTTTCTCCCCTAAATAGGAATACACACACTCTCCTTTTTCCTCAATGCACAACTCCCATATAACTATTGTGTGAATTTATTTTCCTGAATATTTGTGATATTTGAAGGTAATTAAAGCACAGAGCAGCAGACAAAATAACATTGAATATTAGATAGTGTCGTTCTTTTCTTCAGTCATTTTTGTGACTGGCTTATTTTACTTCTCATAGATTTTTTGCCAATTTTTTTCAAGTTTAATTAAAATATAAGTGACAAATAAATGCTATAATTTTAAGGTATTCAATGTGATGATTTCATATACATATATTTTGTAAAATGATTTGCCACAATCCAGTTACTTAAGATACCTATACATCTATTACTGCACCTAGTTACTCTTTTTTTGTTATTAAGTGGTGAGACCACTTAGGCAAATTTCAAGTATGCAATTAAGCATTGTTAACTATAAGCACTGTGCTGTATATTAAATGTCCTGAAATTACTCATCATTTTATTTTATTTTTATTTTTTTGAGCGTCTCGCTCTGTCGCCCAGGCTACAGTGCATTGGCGCAATCTCGGCTCATTGCAACCTCCACCTCCCAGGTTCAAGCGATTCTCTTGCCTCAGCCTCCCAAATAGCTGGGATTACAGGCGCCTGACACCAGGCCCGGCTAACTTTTTGTGTTTTTAGTAGAGACGGGGTTTCACCATGTTGGCCAGGCTGGTCTCGAATTCCTGACCTCAGGTGATCCACCCGCCTTGGTCTCCCAAAGTGCTGGGATTACAGGCATGAGCCACTGCGCTCAGCCAAAACTATTCATCTTATAAATGAAAGTTTATACCATTTGACCAACATCTCTTTTCCTTTAACCCTCTGCCTGTGGTAACAATCATTCTGCTTTCTGTTTCTATGAGTTCTCAAAAAATTAAAAATAGAACTACCATGTGGCCCAGCAATCCCTCTTCTGGGTACATATCCAAAGGAAATGAAATCAGCAGCACACAGAGACATCTGCACGCCCATGAACACTGCAGCTTTATTCACAATAGCCAGAATATGGAAACAACATCCAATGAATTAATGGGTAAAGAAGTTGTGATGTATATGTGTATATATATGATGGAATATGATTCTGCTATTAAAAAGGAAATTCTGCCATTTGCAACAACATGGATAAATCTTGAGGGCATTATGTTAAGTGAAATAAGTCAGAAGGAGAAAGATAAATATTACATGATCTCTTTTATTTCTTTTTCTATTTATTTATTTATTTATTTTTGAGACAGGGTCTTGCTCTGGCGCCCAGGCTGGAGTGCAATGGTGTGATCTAGGCTCACTGCAACCTTCGCCTCCCAGGTTCAAGCGATTCTCCTGCCTCTGCCTCCTGAGTAGCTGGGACTAAAGGCTCCTGCCGTCATGCCCGGCTGATTTTTGTATTTTCAGTAGAGACGGGTTTTCACCATGTTGGCCAGGCTGGTCTCGAACTCTTGACCTCAAATAATCCATCCACCTCAGGCTCCCAAAGTGCAGCCTCCCACGCACCTAGCCTCATGATCTCCTTTATATGTAGAATCTAAAAATGTTGTTCCTGATGGTCATTGAGTGTCCTCCGCCCTTGAACGTTTCCTATGGAGCGATTCATCTTCCTAAGAGCACACACACGTGATCTGCCTATTCTAGAGCAAGTAGGTGACCTGGCAGACAATGCTGCATCCGCCTGCAGTCTAGGTAACCCAGGAAAGCCTTCGGCAGTGACTTTGCATGTCCATGACTTCACTGCCTCACGTGTTAAAAGAGGAAGAGAAAAGTAGGAACCCAGCAAAATACCAAAATGGGCTTTGTAGCAGCCTAAATGGGTTAATACACATTAATATAAAGTGCTAACAATAGTGCCTGGCACCAGAGCATTAGCTACCGCTACACACTATCTCTCTTCTCTGCCTTCCCCAGTGTGCTTTGTTATCGTATTAGTAATGGTATTCAAAAATCAAAAGCAGATGAAATATTAATAGAGGATTCATTAAATGCTGAATAAGGTATATTAATAAGCTGGAATACAGTGCAATTGTGAGAAATAATGATCAAGATTTATTTACTAATAAAAATTTATCTAGAGTGTCAAATGTTAAAAACACATCACTGAATGGTATATATGATTACGTTTTACATATTCATATGCATATGTGTATAAGTGTGTGTGTGTGTATGTGTGTGTGTGTATGTGTTTGTGTATGTGTTTGTGTGTGTATGTGTGTGTATGTGGGTGTGTGTATGTGTGTGTGTATGTGTGTGTGTGTGTACGTGTGTGTGTATGTGTGTGTGTGTGTGTGTGTGTGTGTGTGAAAACAAGGGAATAGTCTGTTGAAACAGATGCCAACGTATGTAATTGTGGTTCTTTCCTCAGACTATGATGTGCAATTTCCAATAGCATTTTTATGAAAGTGTGAGTGTAAATAATATATATGTAGATGTATGTAAATATACACAGAGATCAAAGAATACATCATCAAATAATGTAAGTGAATAAAAGGCAAATAATTAGGAAAAAGTTACTTACACCATATAGTACAGGCAATGAATTACTGTCCTTACTATATAAATACTTCTTACAAACCAATATGAAAATGGAACATTTCAAAACAACAGGACAGAAGCAGGCAATTCACAAAGCAAGAAACACATAGATAATCATTATATAGTAAAGAGTTCAACTTCATGTATCATCAAATAAATAATAATTAAACCAATTAGGCCGTCTTTTTTCACCTTTCAACATGGCAATTTTCAAAACTAATAGTGCCCAGTGCTTGTCAATAGTGAGGAGAAACAGATACAATTATTTGCTGCCTATGAGGTGCAAACTAATACAGTCTTTCTGGAGGACAATGCGATAATATTTATTTTTTGAAACTAATTGTATCCATTCTTTTTTGACTCAGTAATTTTAATTCTAGAAATTTTTACTTAAAAAATATCAGCAATGTACAAATGTATTTGTCATAGAAATAAGATTTAGGTAATTGGCAAGGCAAATTGTGAGTCCTTTCTAATATAGAATATATGTTTTCTGTAATATTTAAAAGGCAAAATGGGGAAATGCTCATGATCTAATGCTAAGTGATAAAAGTAGATGAGGCAACAAAGTGATTCTATATTCTTCAGAATAATGTGTGCAAAGTGAAAAAGAACTGAAGATACATTCATTAAATCTCTTTATGCATGCTTAAAATAGTAATTTCTGTTATATTCTATATACATTTTGCTATTTCCTAACATGTACATCTTTTCTCTTTTAAATGGTGCAGTACTTCTCTATGGCTACTGTAACAAATTATCACAAGTGTAGTAGTTTAACTACACAAACTTGTAATTTTGCATTTTGCTAGGATGGAAGTCCTACATGGATCTCACTGGACTAAGCCCAAGGTGTCAGCAGGGATGCATTCCTTTCTGGAGGCTCAAGGGGAGAATGCATTTCCTTCCTAGCCTCTAGAAGCTAGCCACTTTCCTTGGCTTCTGATCCTTTTCAAAGCCAACAACAGTAGGTTGAGTCCTTTTCACATCAGAACACTCTGACCTCCTCTTCTACCTCCCTCTTTCACTTTTAAGGATACTTCAATTATATTGGCCCCACCCTGATAATCCAGGATAATCTCTCTATTTTAAAGTCAGCTGACAAATAATCTTAATGTCATTAGCAACCTTTAATCTTGATTCCCCTTTGGCCATGTAGTGTAGCATATTCACAGCTGTCACGCATTAAGACACGGACATCTGTGTAGGGGGACATTGTACTGCCTACTACAAATGGTAAAGAATAATAAACATTAGTTTAAATAATTTTTTCTCTCATCTTTAATTTTAGATTCAGAGGATGCATGTGCAGGTTTGTTACACTGGTAAATTGGGTGTCACTGAGGTTTGGTGTATAAATGAACCTGTCACCCAGGTAATTAGCCTGATACGTAGTTTTTCAACCCTCGTCCCCATCCAACCCTCCCCCTTCTAGTAGCCCCCAGAATCCAGCATCTACTGTTCCCATCTTTATTTCCATGTGCACACAATGTTTAACATATTTGAATATTTGGTTTTCTGTTCCTATATTAATTTGGTTAGGATAATGGCCTCCAGCTGCCAAGGACATGATTTTGTTCTTTTTTGTAGCTGTGTAGTATTCCATAGTGTATATGTACCACATTTTCTTTATCAAGTCCACCATTGATAGGCACCTAGGTTGATTCCATGTCTTTGCTATTATTAACAGTGCTGCAATAAACATATGCATGCATGTGTCTTTATGGTAGACATTGTTCTGATGTTTACTACAAGGCTATAGTAACCAAAACAATATCTACCATATTGTTTTATTGTAGTATACATCAAGAAGTTAAAAAAGTCTCAAACTAAAATGTAACACTGCATCAAGAGGAACTAGATAAACAAGAATAAACTAACCCAAAAGCTTGCAGAAGAAAAGAAACAACCAAAATCAGAGTAGAACTGAATGAAATTGAGACCCAAAAATCCATACAAGGAATCAACAAAACCAAAAGGTGGTTCTTGAAAGAATCAACCAGATAGATCGGCCACTATCTAGATTAACTAAAAAAATAAAATAAACAGAGAGAGAAAGATCCAAATAGGCACAATCAGAACTGGAAAAGGTGACACTACAACCGATCCCACAGAAATATAAAAGATCCTCAGAGATTATTGTCAACACCCCTGTGCACACAAACAAGAAAATCTAGAGAAAAATGGATAAATTCCTGGAAACACCCAAACTCCCATGACTGAGTCAGGAAGAAATCAAAACCCTGAACAGACCAGTATCAACTTCTGAAATTGAGTCAGTAATAAAAAGCCTTCCAACCAAAGAAAGCCCTGGACCAGATGGATTCACAGCCGAATTCTACCAAATATACAAAGAAGAGTTGCTACAAATCCTCCTGAAACTATTCCCCCAAAATAAAAAGAGTCCTCCATAACTCATTCTACAAAGCCAGCATCACTCTGATACCAAAATCTGACAGACACACAAGAAAGGAAACTACAGGCCAATATCCCTGAGGAACAAAGATGCAAATATCCTCTGCAAAATACTAGCAAACTGGCCAGGTGCGGTGGCTCACGCCTGTAATCCCAGCACTTTGGGAGAACGAGGTGGGCAGATCACGAGATCAGGAGATCAAGACCATCCTGGCTAACACGGTAGAACCCCATCTCTACTAAAAAATACAAGAAAATTAGCTGGGCGCCTGTAGTCCCAACTACTCAGGAGGCTGAAGCAGGAGAATGGCGTGAACCCAGGAGTCGGAGCTTGGAGTGAGCTGTGATCGCGCCACTGCACTCCAGCCTGGTCTACAGAACAAGACTCCATCTCAGAAAAAAAAAAAAAAAAAAAAACTAGCAAATTGAATCCAGCAGCACATCAAAAACTTGATTCACCGTGATCAAGTAGGCTTTATTCCTGGGATGCAGGGCTGGTACAACAAATGCAAATAAACATGACTCTCACATAAACAGAACTTCCATGGAGATGTACTTTAAGTACTCATGAAGAGAGTTTAACAAATCAAAAGTGACATCTTGTACTGATAAAAAAAAACAATAAATAAGAATCTAATGGAAATTACCATTAGGATGCAGCTATTCTCCAGTTTGCCCAAAACAGCTTCATTGCATCTTTTGTGAATATTGCTCTGGGTGGACACTCAAGGAAATGATTGACAACGTGCTAAGAAGAGCCTGCTACTTCATTCCTAAAAAGTTCTGTTCCTGTAAATCTTGCCATATATTGTATCTCTGTTCATTTCTTAGTCAAAGTTAACCGATTCATAATTTTATTAAACACTAACTTTAACATAAAAATTATAATTGACTTTATATTATGCCCTAAAGTATCCATTACACACTCATTAGTTAACCAACAGCATAAGCACTAAATGTGGCAGGTAACCAGAAGCATAGACTAAAACCTCAGCGGCCTTACCAGTTAAAGAAAAGTCCCAATCTTCAGTGGAAGGCTTAGAAATCAAATGCTACCAAAGAGTTGGTAAATATCACAAAGTTCTTATGCAAGAAGTATTATCACTTGTTTTAAAGGAGTACCTGACAGAGGTACCTTCAGTTTTTCAAGGTCCTTCCAGGTCTCCAACAGTCCAAGTGGTCCTTATTGTAGTGTACATGTCCCAAGGCAAAGGACAGGATTGATATATAAATCACTACTCTTACTTGGTATTTCTCAGCCCCATTTACTGCCTGGCAGTTATGGGTCAACAGATCAGCAGGCCTCTTGGACAAGGGACACCAGGAGATGACCTCGGAGAAGATATCCACCTCCCACATTCACACCTCACCTTCCTGACTTGGAAAACACCTCCAGTTAATGAGCAAATCTGGCATCTGTCAGCTTTTTGTAAGCAAGCATTTCACAAGGTTTACAGAAAAGTAAAGTAAACAGAGTTCTGAGTAACAAAAGAGTGGCGTTTATGCATTCTTTGATTCACTTTAAAGGATGGTATAAACTGACTTTTTAACCAAGCATTAGGCAAGATCTGGGTCCAAGCCATTCTATAATAAACAGTGACATGGCTATATTAAAATATTTACTTAGTGTGCTAAAGTGACTTATAGGAAGAGTGGCTACTACATAGAAGTCCTAAGTATTAAGGCGTCAGGTGCCACGGGCAGCATAAATATTCCATGTGCACTTGTTTATAGGAAAACCCCATCTGGATTCGGCTAAAACAGCAGGCACCCTGGTGACCCCAGTTTTGCTATTGGAAAATATAACACAAGTGTTCACTCATCTAGAATAACTACAGTGCTAAGTGCCAAATGACAGATGGGAGGGGATTGGCTTTTCTCAATAAAATCCAGGCACTCCATTGTGAAGGGTTTCATTGTAAGGCCTCCTCCACATTTATAGACTCTCAGAGTAGACATGCAGCTAGATATGGCAAGGTGCTGGGTCAGACTGACCAAAGCCTGCATAGTCAGGCAGTTAAGGTTAGGGTTAGGGTTAGGGCCTTGCTTATACACATTGTGCAAGCTAGACAGGATTTGGAAGACTCGGCCTAGAACAGTCCATCACTGTCATCAATCCCCACCCTTAACTCCACTTTCCTTCTAACTTAGTCATGTTGAATGATGATTAAGCAGATAAGTTGAGGACCAAGCCTGGTGAGAGACATAGAGCCCAGTATTTTGAGATAGAGAGTCCGGATTTAAGACTGCTCCTCCACTTACTTGAGTATAATCTTAGGGTCAGAATAGGGAGGTGAGAGTACACAAGGCTTGTTGATAGGCATTGTACTGAATGCTTTTCTTACGTTATCTCATTAACTCTTTGTGATGATAATACTATGGAGAGAGTACTGTCCTCATTTTACAAAATCACATAGTTGAAAACGATTCTAGGAAATAAAAGGTCTTTCTAGGCCAGGCCTCAGTCATCCCATTAGATGAACACATCACCATCTTCTTCTAAGGTTGACCCAAGTGTAGTAGGAAAAATAAAAATAAAAGTATAGCTGTCCCCTGAAACTGACAGTTTCACTGGGGAGAAAATGCCCCTGTGTGATAGCATGCTTACCCAATGTTACAAGTGCAGAGCTCAGAAAGATAAATACTCAAATGAAAACCGCTAACTGCAAACTAAAAACTCTGATTGGAGAAAGTGGCTCCCTTACACACATAGTTCCAACTGTAAACCTTCCCCTACTGAAATTGATTAATAGATTTTTTTTTTAACTTATCTACTCACTTAACAAAGATGTATCGAGTACATGCCATGCATCCAGCCCTTTCTAGACAATGGAGATACAGTAAGAAGCACAATCCCTGCATCCCTGGAGCTGATCTTCTAGTGGGAGAACAGATAGATGCATGTTTAAATAAATACTTAACATAATTTCAGATAGTGATAAAGAAAAAATAATCAGATTATAGGAATAAAGAATAACTAAGAATACCATTTGAGGTAGGGTGGTCAGGTATACCAAAGCTATTAACTTAGAAGTTTCGGGAATTTAAAAAAAAAAAAACCTTCAGGCTAGGTATGGTGACTCATAATCCTAGACTATTGGGAGGCCAAGGCAGGAGGATTGCTTGAGGCTAGAAGTTCAAGAGCAGCCCGGGCAACACAGCAAGACCCCATCTCTACCAAAAAAATTTTAAATTTACCCAGGTGTGGTGGTACATGGCTGTAGTCCCAGCTACTAGAGAGGCTGAAGCGGGAGGATCACTTGAGCCCAGGAGTTCAAGCCTGCAGTGAACAATGATCATGTCCTGCACTCCAGCCTGGGTGACAGAGTAAGACCCTGACTCAAAAAAAGAAAAGAAGAAAAAAATTCAACCTAATTTACCGTTCAGCATCATATTTCAGAGTTTAAACAAAGCAATTGCACCATGACATGAAAGAAACAATGCTGAGCCAAGGGTTATGTAAGACTCTTGTCTAAGATTTGACATGAACTTATTGTGTAGCATTGAGAAAGTTATATCATGTCATTGACGAGGAAACCAATGTCCAGAAAGGTAATATGACATCCTCAAGGCAGCAAAATTAACATGAACCACTAAGGTTCCTTTCCATTCTATATTTCTATAACTGGGCTGTTCAATATGGAAACCACATGTATAGATACATGTGGGTATCTATATTTAAATTAATTAAACTTTAAAAATTAAAATTCAGTTCCACAGTTGCATTAGCCTTATTTCAAGAGCTCAGTAGCCACACTAGGCTGGTGGCCTTACCGCACAACGCAGACTAGAAAACCTTTCCATCATTGCAGAAAGTTGTACTGGAAAGCCCTGTTCTAGAGTTGTATGAATTCTGTTAGCTTTTGGGGAGAAAAAGCAACTGTTTGTTTATACATTTTCTCATTCTACCATATAATGTGGCATCTTAGAGGCAAATCATTTTTGGTGGTTTTAACCCAAGAATTTTACGCCAAGTCAAGTTGCTGCTCGTGTGAAATAAAAAAACGAAAACAAGGTACTTAGGAAATTTTACCATCCCAGAACCTTATTTGAAAAAACAAAAAAACAAAACAAAACAAACAAACAAAAAAAGCACACAATAGCTTAACATGTTCTGACTGATCGAATGAGAAAGAAAATTAAGGATTCCAGTGTGGTTGCTGTGGTCTCAGTGTGTCGTCGCACATTCATACAGAATTGAAACTTGATCACTAATGTTAGAGTAGTAAGAGGTGGGGCCTTAAAGAAGTGATTAAGTCTCGAGGGCTCTGCCCTCACGGATGAGATTGGCATCTTATGAAAGGTCTTGAAGTGGGGAGTCCTCGCCAGGGCACAGCATTCATCCCCTCTGCAGGAGACAGAATGAGGCGCCATGTTGGAAGCAGAGAGGTGTCCTCACAAGACACCAAACCTGCTGGCACCTTGACCTTGAAGTTCCCAGCCTCCAAAACTGTGACTAATAAATTTATGTTCTTTATAAATTATCCAGTCTCAGGTATTCTTTTTTCAACAGCAGCAAAAACCAAACTAAGACACTGGTAAAATCAGAGTACAAAAGATTGGATGTTGTCCACCAAAAGCAATGATTCACCCAAACAAATGTGATTTCAAAATCTATCTAAATAAATGTAATTGCAAATTAAATACAACCTCCTTTAAAATGATAAAAATGTACAAAATGCAAAGGTTATTTAATAGGTAGTCTGGAGTTTAAGGTAAAAAATATCAATAGGGTTGCGTGAAAATATTCAAAGTTGACCCTCACAGTGATGGGAACCTGCTAACACAGTCCTGGTGAGAATGCAAATAAGTACAACTTTTCCATAGGTATTAAGAACTTTGAAATGGTAATACTCTTCTTACCCTGTTATTCCACTCACAAGAAACAATCTTAGGAACATAAGAAATAGTACACCAAAGTCAGATTGGTCTATTAAGATCTTCATTGCAACATGATATATAGAAGCCAAATATATATATTCCCTAAGAGAGGAATAATTAATTTCTAGTATATCTACAAAATATTATTTCATGCAGCCATTAAAAATCATGATTGTAGGGCCAGGCGCAGTGGCTCATGCCTGTAATCCCAGCACTTTGGGAGGCCGAGGCAGTGGATCATGAGGTCAGGAGTTCGAGACCATTCTGGCCAAGATGGTGAAACCCTGTCTCTACTAAAAATACAAAAATTAGCCAGGCATGATGGCAGGTGCCTGTAATCCCAGCTACTCTGGAGGCTGAGGCAGCGAATTGCTTGAACCCGGGAAGCGGAGGTTGCAGTGAGCTGAGATTGCACCACTACACTCCAGTCTGGGCGACAGAGGGAGACTCTGTCTCAAAAAGAAAAAAAAAAAAATCATGATTGTGAAAAAAGCTTTAATGGGAAAGTTTATAATATTAACGGCAAAAATGAAATGATGGTAATAGCTAACATTTATTCAGTGTTCAGTAAATTCCAGCCCCTTTTTTTTAAAGGCTATCATTTACCCTTCAATATACCTAAAACCAATTAGTACTGAAGACACTACTGAGCTAATAGATCCTTATGGCTTGTCCTGTGTCCCACAAGTCACTAAGTGACAGAGCCAGGTTCTGAATGCAGGCCCAAGTGACACAAAGCCTGTGCTCCTGACTTCCTCCTCCACAAGAAACTCTCTAAGCAGCATGTTGTCAGTCATGTTTAAAAAAAAAAAAAAAAGTACACACATTTAGAAAAAAAAAAAAAATTCCCAGCTGGAAATATACCAAAACCTTAATAGTACTTGCCTCTGAATGGTGGGATTACAGATCACTTTTATTTTCTTCTTCGAATTAGTCTCTATTTTTAAATCATTCTGGCAATGAACATTCTTCAACAATTAAGAAAAAAAAAATGGATGAAATACAAAGACCATCTTCCTATACAGATTTGCACCACACCAAGGGGAACAAAATAATAATTCAAAAGGCAAAGCTAAAAATGGAATTCCAAAGTGTTGCCTGGAAATTAGTGGGAGTTCAAAGGAGTTAAATAAAAGATGGAAAATTGGAGATGTGCCATTGCTAAATCTTTAAGCTCTTCCAAGAGGTTTGTGTTTGTGATTGTTGGTTTCTATCTCAGCCCTCGGCTGAACTGATGAGCCTTTACACAATCACTGAGAAGTTACAAGGCCACTCAGAGGCTCTAGCCTTATGCGTCTGCCTCAATGTTGTTATTTGATGTTAACAAATTTGTTTATTGGCCTAAGACATGAATTTACTATCAGCAGGGCCTTTTTTTTCCCTCTTACTTTTATTATCATGATTTTTTAAATCAGGCAACACTTTGTTGTACAAACCTGACTCCGAAGAATGCTTGCTGGCATATTGTCCAAGAAGTCTAGCAGAAGTTTGTATGATTATCCTGATGAGTGAATACAGTTTAGTCTAGTCTTTTTTTGTTGTTGTTGAATAACACCATTACACATAGTCCCCAGACAAATAGGAGAGCCAGTTTTACCTTTGCTTGGGTGTTCATCAACCAATGTGGTCCAAAGAGGTCATGGAAGATAACTTTGCACCCTGCAGCAAAGCCACCATAAAGCCATGCACGTATTTGTCATCCTCATTCTCACACTTCGGTTTGCCAGTAGCGTCTCTGCTACATGCTGGAGGACTGTTTCAAGGCCCAACGTTTGGTTCCAGGGAAGTAAACTCTAGCCTCTAGATTCAGAATTTTCAAAGTGCTCAGAAAAGTGGTATATTAATTGTTGAAAACTTCAAGTAATAATTCATTTCTCTGGGCCTCTTTAAGATCTAATTTCTATTTCAATGTCTTCACTTTTTAGACTCAAGTAACAACTTACGGAGTAGGAGAAGCGGATAATGCAAAAAGCTCAAGGATGAGAGTCACCTAGACCTGGATTTGAATCCTACTCTGTCATTTACTAGATAAAGCTTTTAGGAAGTGTGTAACTGCTTTGCATCTTGTTTTCCTAGGAATCAGAGTTCTGATATTAAGACGCAAGAGACAATACATGTAAAAACCTAGGATGAAAGTTAGTACATAATATGCGCTTAATAAATATGCTCCCTCTTCTCATCCTCATCACTCTCAGAAATGCACCTGTCCCACAATGAGCTCCTTGGGACCTGGGGTCAGAAATTAATTACTCAAAGGTTTAAATAATTAATATGCTACTTTCAGGCCATGATTCTTTGCTTTTACTTAATCAGAATGGAAATAACCTTCCTTGAGATGAAAAACATTTTATATCTAAAGGAAGAAAGTAGAATTTATACTATAATTTCCTCTGGTTCCAGTTTACTTCCATGTTATGTTACACTCTAAAAATTAGACGGTAAACCACCCAAGAAATTCAGCATTATCTATTCACTTAGATAACCTACTGGATGGCACTAGCATCTACAGCCAGTGCCCCAGAGGACCCCGGTCTCATTCTTTTTTCTTCGCCTCTTGTGGCAAGAGTGGGAGCCACTACAGAGGGTTTCGGTCTTCATCTAGCCAACATGGGCCCAAGCTCATTTCACTTTTCAACTCAGTTTCACGCCCTTACTTCACAGCACTCCACATCATCTGAAATTATCGTATCTTCCTGACTCTTTGGAGCGACAGGATAGGCTGAATTTTGCTAAGATAACAAAACCCCTCAAATTCTCAGTGGCCTAAAGTAAGAAGAGTTTATTTCTTGCTCATGCTATGTATCCATTGTAGAAGGGCCGAGGGCTGCCTGCGTTCCAAGATATTCTAACTCTGGGACCCAGGCTGATATATAGTATCTACTCCATGGAACATTGCCAATATCTGTGACAGAAAATAAAGAGTTCATGCTGCCTCTTGACACTTACGCCTAGAGTTAATAGATCATATCTCAGTGACTAAAATATGACCATGCTAATAGAATTTGATGGAACAGAGACATGGACCACCACCACATTTCTTAAAAAGGAAAGAAAGCACCCTCATACCACACGTATCACACAAAGAACTATGAGATATGTAAATCAGGTAATACTATCCCCATTTTAAAAATGAATATATATCCATGAAAGGAAGAACTGATAAGCTGAACTTTATTAAAAATAACAATCTCTGCTCTGCAAAAGATACTGTCAAAAGAATGAAAAGACAAGCCACAGACTGGGAGAAAATATTTGCAAAAGACACATCCAATAAAGGGCTCATATAAAATACACAAAGATCTCTTAAAACTCAACAATAAGAAAACAAACAATCTGAATGGCCGGGCGCAGTGGCTCACGCCTGTAATCCCAGCACTTTGGGAGGCAGAGGTGGGTGGATCATGAGGTCAGGAGTTCAAGACCAGTCTGGCCAAGATGGTGAAACCCCGTCTCTACTAAAAATACAAAAATTAGCTGGGCATGGTGTGGGCGCTTGTAATCCCAGCCACTAAGGAGGCTGAGGCAGACAGTTGCTTGAACCCGGGAGGCAGAGGTTGCAGTGAGCCGAGATCGTGCCACTGCACTCCAGCCTGGGCAACAGAGTGAGACTCTATCTCACAAAAAACAAAAAGCAACAACAACAAAAAACAAGAAGCAGAAGATCTAAACAGACACCTGACCAAAGAAGATATACAGATGGCGAATATGCATATGAAAAGATACTCCATAACATAAGGGGATTGCAAATTAAAACAACAATGAGACACAAACATGCATATATTAGAATGGCCAAAATCCAAAACACTGACAGCATCAAATGCTGGTGAGAATGTGGAATAACAGAAACTCTCATCTGCTCCTGGTGAGAATGTAAAATGGCACAGCCACTTTGGAAGACAATTGGTAGTTTCTTACAAAACTAAGCAAAACATACTCATATCATACAACCCAACAATCATGCTCCTTGTTGTCAACCTAGGTGAAAACATTGTCTCCACAAAAATCTGTACATGGATGTTTATAGAAACTTTATTCATAATTGCCAAAACTTGAGAGCAACCAGTATGTCCTTTGGTAAGTGACTAGATAAATGAACTATGGAACATCTGATGCATGGCAGGTAAGTCCCAAATTGAGGCTTAGCCTTGCAGGGTTCTTGGCTTTACTCAGGTAAAAATTCAAGAGCAAGCTGGTGGTAAAAGGAAATAGCTTTATTAAGGTGGCAGTGTTACAGCTCTTGTGACTCTCCTGCAGAGAAGGACCACTCCCTACACAGTGTATCAAGAGCAGCAGCTCAGGGGCAGCTCTGCAGTCAGATTTGTATCCACTTTTAATTACATGCAAATTAAGGGGCCTGTTATGCAGAAATTTCCAGAAAAAAAAAAAAAAAGACATAACTTCCAGATAAGTCATTGCCATGGAAAGGGAAGGTAACTTCTGGATGTTGCCATAGCAATGATAAACTGACATGGCACTGGTGGGCATGTCTGATGGAGAAGTACTTTTGCTTCTTCCATTTCAGCTAATCCTCAATCTGGTCCAGAGTTTGAGCCTCACCTCTAGAGTCAAGTCCCACCTTTTACCTCACATCCAGACAATGGAATATCATTCGGTGCTTAAAAAAGAAAAAAAAAAGAGCTATCAAGCCATGGAAATAAATGGTGGAAACTTAAATGCATATTACTAAGTGAAAGAAGTCAGCCTGGGCCTAGTGCGGTGACTCAACGCCTGTAATCCCGGCACTTTGGGAGGCTGAGGCGGGTGGATCGCCTGAGGTCAGGAGTTCAAGACCAGCCTGGCCAACATGGCAAAATCCCATTTCTACTAAAAAAAAAAAAAAAAAATACAAAAATTAGCCGAGTGTGGTGGCAGGTACCTGTAATCCAAGTTACTCGGGAGGCTGAGGCAGGGAGAATTGCTTGAAGCCAGGAGGCGGAGGTTGCAGTGAGCCAAGATCACACCATTGCACTCTGGCCTGGGTGACAAAGCGAGATTCTGTCACAAAACAAAACAAAACAAAAAATCTGAAAAGACTAAATATTTTATGATCCCAACCACATGACCTTCTGGCAGAGGCAAAACTATGGAGCACATAAAAATATCAGTGCTTGCCAAGGGTTGGGTGGGGGTGACAAACAGGTGGCGCACAGAGACTTTTTAGGACAGAGAAACTAATCTTTATGATACTGCAATTGTAGATACATATTATGCACTTGTCCAAACCTGTAGAATGTATAACACCAGGAGTGAACCCCAATGTAAACTATGAACTCTGGGTGATTATGATGTGTCAATAAATTGTCAATAAATCGTAACAAATGTACCACTCTGGTGGATATTGGTAATGGAGGAAGCCATGTATGTGTGGGGGCAGGGAGTATATGGGAAATCTCTGTATCTTCCACTCCGTTTTGCTGTGACCTAAATCTCTTCCAACAAATAAAATCTATTAAAAAATGAATGTATGTCTTAGAGGTTAAATGGCTTAGTTAAGGCCATACAAAAGAATGCCTTGCATACAGTGGATAATAAATGTTGAATAAATGAGTGAAAGCATGTGTGTATTAATGAAAAAGCAAAATGATGAAAGCCAGGTTGCAAATACAGGTAACCTGATCCTTGACGTAGCGTTCTTTGTGTTTCCATCATACCCCCTTTCAGCTCTCCTCCCACCCCTGCCCCCAGCCAGACCTCTAAAAACTATCTTCCACCTCATGCCCCCAGGAAACGGTCTGGGTTTTTCTTCTCTGTGTTTTAAAATAGTTTGTATTTCTGTGTTCTGGAACAACAGATAGCAGGCAATCATCATTGTACCAAAATACCAACACACACGCGCACACACACACACACACGTATGTGCACAAACCCCACCTGTCTTAGATCATTTTGTGTTGCTGTAACAGAATACCTGAGACTTGGCAATTTATAAAGAAAAGAAGCTTATTTAGCACATGGTTCTGCAGGCTGGGAAGTTCAGAATTGGGCAGCTGCGTCTGACAGTTTCCAGTGAGGGCCTTGTGCCACATCAAAAGATGGAAGAGAAAACAAGGGGAACCAAGTGTGTGGAAAGAGATGGCACAAAGGAAGCTGACCCACTTTATAACAACCCACTGTCTTAAGAACTAACCCAATTTCATGAGAAAGACATTAATTCATCTTAAAGACCCTACCTCCCAACACTGCCACACTGGGGACAAAAGCTCAAAATGAGTTTTGGCAGAGCCAAATTATATTCAAACCATAGAACCACCAACGTGTAATTAGGTCAGCTACGAAATAAGGTAGTTGAAAGAAATAATAATCCATGTAATTTGGACTAAAAGAACGTCTAAGGAAAAAAGTGTGGTTAAGAATGTCCAAGCCCACAGATTGTTCTTATTTTGAATTTTGTTCCACTTTGGCAGTGATGCTAGGTTTCCAGAGATGCTACTGTCCTAAAGAGGTACCTGTGGCCCTGGGGTTCAACTGAGAACCCAGAAAACTGGAGAAATTAAAAGTGGAGAGAGGGGGAGAGAGAGAGAGAGAGAGAGAATGAATAAAGAGAAGGAGAGACAACAGAGAGCATTTGAGTGAAAATGCTTCAAGTACCAAGCAGAACAGAGAGAGTGAAAAATTCCTCATCTATGAGAATCAAAAACTGCACATGAGCCAAATACATCTGTTGAATGTTCCAAGTGACAAAATACAGCTCAGAGAGAGCATGCACTGAATCATTTTAAAAATTCTTAAGAAACTTAACAAGTACATCTAGGCACAGCTCAAGAATGCACTTGGCTGGCTCATGGAAACATCCTGGGGATGTGATTCAAATGGCTTGGAAAATGCAGCCTCCTTGCTTGGATAATTCACCAGTGGAGGGGACAGCAGAAAGTCAAGGTAACCGTAATTGGGAGTTTCTTGGGATCAGATGAAATCCTCCAAGTTGTGCCTCCATTGAAGTATCAAGGCACTTGGGTAATGACCTGTGAGGGGGAAGAATAGAGGAAGCAAAAGTGGATTCTTTTCTTTTATGTTTTTGATTTATTTTTAGTGGATAATGTAGTCATGTTTCAAAAATTTAAAAATACAGAGCAACACAATGTAAAAATACCCCTCAGTGAAAAGTATACCCCCAACCCTTATCCTAATCACCCAATTTCCTTCCCGGAGTTACGGATCAATTCCTAGTATATTCATCCACACATATTTTTATGCAAATACAAGCAAATAAAGGAATAATAACAATTATATTAATTTTTCCTCCTTTTCATTCAAATACAAACCTACTATTCAAACTATGATGCACCTTGCCTTTTTTAGTTGAAATAGAACTTGAGATCAAACTTTAATATTGGACATGTATGGAAACCAATGAAGTAACTCTATCTCAAATTGCTGTCATTTAAATGCAGAGAATGAAAAAAAGGATGAATTCAAGTATCTTGTGAACTCAGTATATTCTGACTGTATACCCTTGGTGTGATATGTTTTAAAGATAAGAGAACTACAAAGAAACATTAATTTTACTTAGTTTATTTGTTGTTTGGTAATGATATTGGGATAGTTATTCTTAAACTATTCTGACTGTATTGTAGGACAGAGAAAAATAAATTTGGAAAATTGGATATAGTCAGGAGTCAAGAGCTCTTATATGAGATAAGGGGACAAAATTTAGTTCATAATAGATGTCTTCCCAAAAACAAAGGGAATTACAATGGAAAAGTCTGGCAGACAGTACCTGAACCAAATGAGCATTAGCATTGTCAAAAGCATATCTGTCATAATTTTGACAAAAATGTTTCATTTGAATCCAGCTGTGAGGAAACAATCAGATAAATCCTGATTATAAAAATTTCTACTAGACAACTTGCTGGTATGCTTCAAAAAGATCATGATTATGAAAGACAGAAAAGGTCAGGTGGACCAAACTAGGCAAATGGAAGCTAAAGAGACATGGTAATCAAATTCTAAACCCTGGATCTGGAAAAAAAGTCATAAATAATATTTTTGTGATAACTAAGAAAATTTTAAGTGTATTTAATGATACTATTATTTCAATGCTAAGCTTCTTTAGGATGGTGCTGTGGCTTTTTATTTTGAACTGTATTTAACAATACTGTTGTTTCAATGCTAAGTTTCTTTAGTATGGTGCTGCAGCTGCGTATTTAGGGATGCAGGTCATGATGTCTAACACTTATTTTCCAGTAGTTCCATAAAATGTGTCTGTAATTAATAATTACTGAGTTTAGATGAAAAATATATGATATATTTATAATATTTATAATAGCAATTCTACAACTTTTTTGTATATTGGAAATTTTCCAACTATAAAGTTAGGGGAGAAAGAAAGAGAGATAAAAAAGGAAGAAAGAAGGGAGGAAGAAATGGAAGAAGAGAAAGATAGAAAAAGAATATCATATCTTTTGGAAATAACTCTCTAAAATCTCTATCATACATAAGATGTGAACTGGTCCTGATTGACACCTAGATTTTTTCCATTATGTGGATAGCAGTTCTCTATTATTGAATATTTAGTTTGTGTTTAATCTTCCTTTTACTACAAACAATGGTGTAAAGTATACCTTTAGGATAAATTCCTAGAAGAGGAATTGCTAGATTAAAGTTATTTCTTGATAACTGTACAGGAACACTGAATTTCTAGGCAAAAGAGTTATTTTTTCAATTCACTGATGCTCCAAATCAGTGTAAAACAAGCTAGTTTTAAAAGCAAGCCTTCTTAATTTGCAGTGAGGAGCTGCTTTCTTTACCTTAACGGTTTAATTCAAGGCTTGAATTATTCAACTTTAAGTGCAAAACATCTAGCATAGTGTGTTATACAAAATGAATATGTGCATTCATCAGATGTGTTTGAATGAATGAGTGAGTGAATGAATGAAAGCTTCTAGACACCAAGAGAATTAACTGTGGAACTATAAAATAAACATATCCTCCCATCCTACATTCCAAAGAGGCTGTGAGAATCTTAATGGCCTCTCACTATAACACACTCACAAATTAGATGCTGAGACACATCTTCCATGGACCTCATCCAAGTCACCAAAATGACTTCCTTATAATGGACTCTCAAGACAGAATTATGGTGTAGCAGTTGGGAATTTAAAGTTTATAAAACACTGAATTCTCCAGCTCCTTGCCTACTCCCTGCTGCTGCTGTTTTTCTGTCTGCTCGTCTCTAATTTCTCCATCACTTTGCTCCACATCAAAACTATTTAGAGGGAATGGCAGATTTAGATTTCACTCCAGCCTGAGTCCATTGAGGATAGACAATTGAGAGACCTTGAGCCAAGTCCCTTTATCTCTCCAAGTTTCCATTTTATCATCTGTAAAATAGAGGGGTTGAAACACTAATATTTCTTCCCACATTCTGTAGTCCTTTGGAGAATTTATGTTCTCAATCATACTATGAGTGGTATAATAACAACCACCACATATAAAAAGGGAACAAAATTTGCCTTAAAATGTCAACAAACAGTGCAGTAAGATTATTGCATACATCAGAGGAGGAAGGTTTCTGCAAGTCAAGTTCCCAAATGAGCTGCTTCTTTGCCTAGTTTTAGTCATTCTGCAGGGAAGTGGGTGGCATACAAGTCTTGAGTATAAACCAGATCCCAAATTCAGAAGTCCATTGTAAGATTTCAATATGCCATCAGGAGCAGGTATAAATCATGTTTGTTGAGGGTTTGCCATCTACAAGTGTTTTAAGTGTTGATACAGACTAGAAAACTTTCTGAACTCAACCTCCAGTCCTTGGTGTGTGATCCTGCCTGAGTGAGCCATCTAAGAAATAAGAGACAACAATGACTCACCTACTTGCTTCTCAAAATTTATTCCCCTGGTGGGAGCTATTTATTATCTATCAACCCTTAGTCAGATATCCTTAACACTAAAGTTATCCCCTCAGGCCAAGACAGTTTGTCTCAAGTAATCGCACACTAGGGTGTTCATATTTTAAAAGAAGAATTAAAAATTGATTTCTGGAGTAGAAGAACCAAAATAATAAGGAGGTTGAGAAGTCATTTTTCCCAGGAATATTTCAAGGTCTGGCATGTTTAATTCAAAAAGAGAGATTAAAGAAGGAATACGATAGTTGTTTACAAATGTGCAAAGAACTATAAACAAGTGGTGGCTTCCATGAACAGGTGGAAGATACATGGAACTTCTCTTTTTATTAATCTGGAGAGGAAAATGTCAGGAGGTAAAGTTTTCAGAGGGCAGATTTTGGCTGGTTTGATGAAGGACTAATGATCTAATTAGAACATCATCAGAATAATGATCTTCTAATAAAAAGATATCCCTAATAATAAAATAAACTTTCTGTGACTTATTGAGTTCCAAAAAAAGTAAGAAATTCAAGAAATTGTTTGATAGCAATTTTCAGGGATGAAAAATTGAAGATAATTCTCTCTGGATGACAGACTTGAAGTTAGTACATTCTAAGAGTTGGTCCAAAGTCAAGATCCTACAATACTAGTAAGTAATTTTTGACAAATCTCTATGATGTAATAAGATTTTAATATTTTCAAGTTCATAAAAATGGAGAAAAAAATACTTTATTGTTAGATTTTTCAAATTAAGAAAAAAAGGAGAATGTGATAATCCATGAAAAAAATTAAAAGTAACAAATTAAGAATATGAAATTTATGGTCATGGCCGGGCGCGGTGGCTCAAGCCTGTAATCCCAGCACTTTGGGAGGCCGAGACGGGCGGATCACGAGGTCAGGACATCGAGACCATCCTGGCTAACACGGTGAAACCCCATCTCTACTAAAAATACAAAAAACTAGCCGGGCGAGGTGGTGGCGCCTGTAGTCCCAACTACTCGGGAGGCTGAGGCAGGAGAATGGCGTGAACCCGGGAGGCGGAGCTTGCAGTGAGCTTAGATCCAGCCACTGCACTCCAGCCTGGGTGACAGAGCGAGACTCCGTCTCAAAAAAAAAAAAAAAAAGAAAGAAATTTATGGTCATGCAAATGTATCTTAGCAAAAACAATGTATGAAGGTATATCAAATATAAAAAAGATCCAATATTTACAAAAATGTAAATATTGCACAGAAAGCTGCAGTATTATGACTTACGGAAAACCAAAGGCTATTTTTTCCATGTATTCAAAATACAAATTTTATTATAAAAGAATTTACAACTTTTGCAAATCTTAAAGTAGTATAAAAGGAAATAAAGGAAAGCATTAAAGCAATGAGACAAGAAAAGGAAATTAGAAAGTATATATATTGGAAATGAAGAAGTACAACATTTTGTTCACTAATGACATGATTATCTTTGCAGAAAATCCAAAAGAACTGACAAAAGACCTCTTGGAAATAATAAACAATTACAGTAAATTTGTGGGATCAAGATTAATATACAAAATTCAAGCACTTTTCTATATACCAGCAATGAAAAAGTGGAATCTGAAATCTAAAATACAATACCATGAGCAAGATTGCAGAATAGGAGGCCCTGGATCCTCCTCCCCATCCCCCATGAATACACTAATGCAGTAGCAATTCACAGACAGATTCCCTTTTTGAGAAATCCAGAAACTAGTTAAAAGCTCCCGCACCCTTGGTGAGTACAATCCCAGCTATGCTGAAGTTGATGGAAAAATGTGAGATATCTTCTTGCCACAATTCTTACCCTCAGCAAAATGGCATACATTCGGGAGTAAGCCTCCCAGGTCTCAACTTCTCCCTAGAAAAGGAAAATGATGTATTACACATACAACACCCCAACTTTTAGGGGACTATCCAGAGGACTGGCTTCTGTCTAGCCTGTTTCAAGGCACTGAGGAGACATAGGACATGGCATGTCTATCTGCCCAAGGCCAGTAAGAACAAAGATGGTGTTTTGGGCTGGTGGTTACCAAAGTCACTCTCCCTAGCTCACCACAGAGTTAGGAGTAAAAGAACTCCAGTTCCTGCCTTCTCCCTGGGAAGGGAAAGAGAGGTACCCATGTTTACCAACATGGCTTTTCTGAGGGCTAACCAGACAACCATTTCTGTCTAGCCTGTGTTAGAGTGCTGACAGGACATGGCACACTCTAGCCACCCAGAATAAAGAAAAGCAGAGATAATGATTGAGGCTGGCAGGTGCCATAGCCACTCCCTCCAGCTTAGCACAGAATGAGCACATAAAAATCTCAGCTCCTAGCTTCTACCTGGGGAGGAAAAGAGGTACATTGTGCATCTAAATACCCAACTATCTGGGGCCTGCTTGAGGAATTGGCTTTTGTTTCAGAGCACTAATTAGATTTGGTATATTCTAGAAGTCTGAGGGCCACTAAGAAGAAAGAAAGCAGGAGGGACTAGCAAAAAGGTTGGAGAGATTTCCAAAATCTCTGACCAGGCTGATTGGTAGTCTTCTCCAGGACAAGGCCAGTTTGCGAAGACTAGGAGAGGTTGCTGTTTTGTCTAATGTGCAGACACCAACACAGAGTATTAAGGAAAATGAAGAAACATAGAAATATTCTTCAAACAAATGCAGAAGATAACTTCAGAAACTGACCCTCATGACATAGAGATATGTGAATTGTTTTGACAGAAAATTCAAAGTAACCATCCTAAAGATGCTCACCAAGGTCAGAAGAGCAATATGTGAACAAAATGAGAATTTTAAAAAAGAGATAGAAAACTTAAAAAAGTACCAAACAGAAATCATGGGGCCGAAGAATACAATAACTGAACTAAAAAATTCACTAGAGGAATTTGACACTGGATTAGACTGAATAGAAGAAAGGATCAGCAAAGCTGAAAACAGGTCATTGGGAATTATTCAGTAAGGAGAGAAAAAGATAAAGAGAATGAAGGAAGTCTGAAACGTATGGGACATCGTCAGATAGATTAATATAAGTTTGAGTGAGAGAGAGAGAGAAAAAGAGAGAGACTAAAAAGCTTGCTCAAATAAATAATGACTGAAAACTTTCCTAATCTTGGAAAGAGAATGAACATGCAGACCCTTGAAGTCCAAAATACCCCAAATAAATTGAACCCAAAGGAATCCACACTGAGACACATTATAATCAAATTGTCAAAATTCAAAAATTTGAATTTTGAAGGCAGGAAGAGTAAAGGGACCTGTTAAATACAAGGGATCTCCCACACGACTATGTGCATATTTTTTAGCAGAAACCTTGCAGGCCAGAAGGGAGTGAGATAATATATTTGACGTGCTGGGGGAAAAATGCCGATCAATAATATTATACCTGGCAAAACTGTGCTTCAAAAATGAAGGAGAGATAGACTTCCCCAGAGAATGAAAAGCAGAGGGAGTACATCACCACAAGAACTGCCTTACAAGAAATGCTAAAGGGAGTTCCTCAAGTTAAAAATGAAGGACACTAAAAAGCAACACAATAGCTTAAGAACATCTAAAATTTGATGAGAAAGGTAAATTCATAGACAAATACAGAATACTGTATCATTGTAATGGTGGTGGGTAACTGAATTCTGATATAAAAATTAAAGCTAAAAGCATTAAGATAACGATAAATAAAACATATATTAATGGATAAATAATACAAATAGTTGTAAATTATAATATCAATAATATAAATTTGAGGGATGAGAGGTAAACATGTAGAGTTTTGGTACACAATTCAAGTCGTGATCAGCTTAAAATACACTGTTATAACTGTAAGTTACCAAAAAAGTAAAAATACCTATGAGAACTACACAAAAGGAATAAAGAATAAAACACACAGGAAGACTGCAACAGATGCAAAGAAGAACAAAAGAGCAAGATAGACAAAAAGCAATTCTCAAAATGACCACTGTAAATCCTTTCCTTTCACTAATTATTTTAAATGTAAATGAGTAAAGTCCCCCAACCGAAAGACATAGAGTGGCTGAATGGATAATAAAACAAAATCCATCTATAGTTTGTTTACAAGAAACTTACTTTCTATTTAAGGACACACATAGGCTGAAAGTGAAGAGGTGGAAAAAGATATTCCATTCAAACAGAATCCAAAAGAGAGCAGTGTGGCTATACTTATACCAGCCAAAATAGACTGTAAGTCAAAAACTGTCACAAAAGGTATAGAGGGACTTTATACAATGAAGAATCACCAGTTCAACAGGAACATTTACAATTATAAATATATATTTACCCAGCATGAAAGTACACAAATATATAAAGCAAATATTGATAGAACTGAAGGGAGAAATAGACAGCAATATAGTAATAGTTGGAGATTTCGATATTCCATTTTCAATAATGAACAAATCAACCAGACAGAAAATCAACTAAAACACAGTAGGCTGGAACAACACTACAGACCAAATGGACCTAACAGACATACAGAATATTCCAGCCACCAGCAGCAGCCCTTCTCAAGTGCACGTGAAACCCTCTCCAGGATAGAACACATTTTAGATTACAAAACAGGTCTTAACATATTTTAAAAGACTAAAATCTGGTCAAGTATATTTTCTGACTAAAGTGGAATCCAACTAGAAATCATTGATTTCTTTCTAGTTTCTAGAAATCATGTGAATGAAAGTGAGAAAATTTACAGATGTGGAAATCAGGCAACCCAATTTCAAGCAACCAATGGATCAAAGAGGAAATTAGAAAATATCTTTTAAAAATAAAACTGAAAATACAATATTCCAAAATTGATGGGATCCTTCAAAAACATTACTAAGAGAGAAATTTATAGGGATAAATTCCCATATTAAAAAAGAAAAAAGATCTAAAATAAACAGCCTAACTTTTCACCACAAGGAACCAGAAAAAAAAGAAAAAAAAAAAATCACTAAGCCTGAAGTTAGCAAAAGGAAGAAAATAATAAATATAATAATAAATAAATAGCAGAAATAAACAAAATAGAGATTAGAAAAACAATAGATAAATAAAAATACTGAATTAATTTTTTGAAAAGAAACTAAGTTGGCAAACCTTTAACTAGACTGAGTTAACTTTTTGAAAATATAAACTAAGTTGGGAAACCTTTAACTAGACCAAGAAGAAAGATTTAAGTAAAGAAATCAGAAATAAAAGAAGAGACATTAAAACTAATTCCACAGAGATAAAAAGGATCATAAGAGATTATTTTGAACATTTATACACCAACCAATTGCAAAACCTAGAAGAAATTAATAGATTCCCAGAAATATACAACCTAGTAAGACTGAATTACAAAGACATAAAAAGACTGAACAAACCTATAAGTAGCAAAGAGACTAAATCAATGACCAAAAATCTCCCAACAATGAAAAACGCAGGACCAGATGACTTCACTGATGAATTCCACCAAACATCTAAAGAAGAATTAGTACCCCTTCTCAATCTGTTCCAAAAACTAAAGAGGAGGAAACACTCCCAAACTCATTTAATGAGGCCAGAATTATCCTCATACAAAAGCCAAATAAAGACTCCACAGGAAAAAAGAAGTACAGGCCAATATACCTGATAAAAATAGACGCAAAAATCCTCAATAAAATGCTAGCAAACCAAATTCAACAACACATTAAAAGAATCATATATCATGATCAAGTAGGATTTATCCTTAGAATGCAAGTACGGTTCAACATACACAACTCGATTAAAGTAGTACACCATATTAACAGAATGAAGGTAAAAAAAAATCATAGAATCATCTCAGATGCAGAAAAAACATTTGACAGCATTCAGCATCATTTCATAATAACAGTGCTCAACAAACTAAGTATAGAGGGAATGTGCCTCAACATAGTAAAGCTAAAAGCATTAAGATAACTATAAATAAAACATATATTAATGGATAAACAATACAAATAGATGTAAATTATAATACCAATAATATAAAGTGTGAGGGATGAGAGGCAAAAGTGTAGAGTTTTGGTACACAATTAAAGTCGTTATCAGCTTAAAATACACTGTTATAACTGTAAGTCACCAAAAAAGCTTCTCATATATGAGAAGCCTACAGCATACATAAAACTTAATGGTGAAAAACTGAAGATCAGGTTTTTTTTGCTTTGTTTCACTAAGACCAGGAACAAAGCAAGTATGCCCACTTCATTGTAAGTCCTAGCCAGAGCATTTAGACAAGAAATAAAATAAAAGGCATCCAGATTGGAAAGGAAGAATTAAAATTATCTGTTTGTAGATGACCTGGTCTTATATATAGAAAGCCCTCAAGATTCTACCAAAAATTTTTAATAACTGAAAAATGAGTTAAATAAGGTAGCAAGATACAAAATCAACATACAAAAATCAGTTGCAGTTTTATACACTAATAATTTGCTATCAGAAAAGGAAATTAAGAAAGCAATCCCATTTAAAATAACATCAAAAAGGAAAATATATTTAGGAATTAAAAAGGGGGGAAAGCCTGCTTCTCTAATCTCACAACGCTTCTAACACCAAATGTGTGGATATTTTTCCTCACAGTAAGCAATTCACCATCTCTCCAGACACCAACTGTGTGTTTTACAATTCATTTATGACACTAACCACCTGGAGTTAAGGCAGACCTCACAGGTTAAAGGCTTAGACCATCAGATTCCCTCCCCAGCAACTTCAGACAATCCGCGAAAAAAAGCATTGGTAAACTGGAGTTCATTATGATTAATAATTTTGGCTCTGTGAAAGATACTATCAAGAGAAAAAAAAGACAAGACACAGACTGTGAGAGAATATTTGCAAAAGACATCTGATATAGAACTCATACAAAATGTCAGAGTTTTGAAAACTAAACAACAAAATAAGAAAACAAACAATACAATTTTTTAAATGGGCAAAAGATTTGAACAGACACCTCACAAAAAAGATATATGATAAATAAGCACGAGGAAAGATGTTCCACAGTGTATATCATTAGAAAAATGCCAGTTAAAACAGCAATGAGATACCACGACACATCTATTAGAATGGCCCAAATCCAGAACCTTGATAATGGCAACATGCATTCACTGCTAATGGCCATGTAAGCTGGCATAGCAATTTTGGAAGACAGTTTGGCAGTTTCTACAGAACTAAACACACACTCTTACCATATGATCCAGCAATACTGCTTTTTGTAACTTACCTAAATGAATTGAAAACTTAGTTTCACACAAAACCCTGAAGATTAATTCTTTGCAGTTTTGTTCATAATTGATGAAACTTGAAAGAACCAAGATGTCTTTCACTGATGAATGGGTAAATAAACTGGTATTTCAAGCAATGTAATATTATTCAGTGCTAAAAGATAATGAGCTATACAGCCATGAAAAGATATAGAGGAATTATAAATGTGTATTGCTAAATAAAAGAAGCCAATCTGGAAAAAAAAGCCTACATATTTTATGATTCTCCTTACATAATATTCTGGAAAAGGCAAAATTGTGGGGGCAGTAAAAAGATCAGTGCTCGGCAAGGGTGGAAATAAATAGATAAATAAATTTTTAAGTGTATTGAATAAAAGGGAAGGACAAAGCTTTTACAGCTCTTGGTAAAATTCTAAATTTTTCTTCATCTCAGCAAAGTACATTTCTTGCTAGGTTTATTTTTAGCAATAATGGTAACCAATACTTGTATGGTGTTTTGTTCTTAGGACTTTACATGTATTAACTCATTTCATTTTACAGCAACATGGTGAAATAAATACACTGACATTCTCAGTTTACAGATGTGGAAACAGAGAGACAAATAGGTTAACTTGCTCCAGGTCACACAGGAGCCAATCTAGGTAGCTGGGGCTCTTAATCTCTCTGACATTGCTTCTTACGGCATTTATCTTCTTGTTTAAAAGGTGGGATTTTTTTCATTGTAAGATTGTTTAGAGTATTAAATGGGTTCATACACTGAAAGCATTTACAAGAACTTTGGCAGATAGGAAGCATTTCAAAAATGTCAGTCATTAACATGATTATTATTAACATTCATTTATCTTCTAAAAAGCTATCATATGTATGAAGAAAAGCCTGGATATTTTCAAATTCTCTTATTATTTTTAATAGGTTCCATGTAGATTCTTTTATGTTTTCCTGGTATCTAATTTTCAAATGGCAATTTTATTTCCTTCTTTCTTAGTGTCTCCTCACCATTTTATTCTTGTCTAATTGCATTGTCTGCAATTGCATTGGAGCAATGCTAAGTAAAGGGAGTAAAAATGAGCATCTCCTGTCTGTTCCTGAACTCAATCTTCATGAAAATGGGCATACGTCTAAAATTGCTTTGTTAAGCATTTGGTTAAGTTTTAGGGAGTGTGTGTGTAAAATAGTAGCAAGAAACTATCCTTCCACTGTTATTTTACCCAAAGGTTCTTATTAAAAATTTATGTTTATCTTATCAAATATATTTTAGGCATTAATTTCTCTGATAATATACTTTTCCCTCTTTGATCAATTAAAATGATGATTCAATCAGAGAATTTATTATTCTCTAATAGAGAACTATCCTTATTTTCCTAAAATGAAATGCACTTGGTTGTGATGTCATATTCTATGAATTTATTGGTGAATTATATATTTTTTATTTTTTATTTTATTTTACTTTAAGTTCCAGGACACATGTGCAGAATGTGCAGGTTTGTTACATAGGTATACACGGGCCATGGTGGTTTGCTGCACCTATCAACCCGTCATCTAGGTTTTAAGCCCCATATGCATTAGGTATTTGTGCTAATGCTCTCCCTCCCCTTGTCCCCACCCCCTGACAGGCCCTGGTGTGTGTTGTTCCCCTCCCTGTGTCCATGTGTTCCCATTGTTCAACTCCCATTTATGAGTGAGAACATGTAGTGTTTGGTTTTCTGTTCCTGTGTTAGTTTGCTGAAAATGATGGCTTCCAGCTCATCAGTGTCCCTGCAAATGACATGATCTCATTCATTTCTATGGTTGCATATATTCAGGACATGGGCATGGGCAAACACTTCATGACTAAAACATCAAAAGCAATTGTAACAAAAGCCAAAATTGACAAATGGGGTCTAATTAAACTAAAGAGCTCCTGCACAGCAAAATAAACTAGCATCAGAGTGAAAAGGCAACCTACAGAATGGGAGAAAATTTTTGCAATCTATCCATCTGACAAAGGGCTAATATCCAGAATCTACAAGGAACTTAAACAAATTTACAAGAAAAAAACAACCCCATCAAAAA